>NC_054082.1:34654147-34919147 GCF_017562075.2 Anopheles merus | reverse complement strand
GTTTAAATGAAGAATCGTAGCCATAGTTCAGCTATCGTTTGGCCAAGATACTTCCGGTCAAGACTAGCACTAACTATTGATCAGGGAAGAACAAGAGCGCATTTGGCAATAAGGCGACACGAGCGGCTTCAGATTTCACTTCTTCGTATGAAAGTCATTCAAGACTGCATTATTTTGGTGAAACTGATTCGATTACATTCCACTGATTATTCCACTGGATTACTGGTTCGAACACTTTACAAATAAATGATGCTTAAAACACATATTCACACTTTAGATAGCGAAAATAACAACGAGAAACCCGTGTTGATCACTTGTAAACTACGACCAAAACGACAATTGTCAACAAAGCATCCATAGCATACTGCGATATTTGGTACACCGAAGGTTAGTTGTACCAATTACGGACATACAAGAAAAAGGCATATTTTCGATGAAATGTTGGTAGATTTTGATGTATAGTCGTTAAATAATTAATATTTTGCACCAAAATGATGATTTTGAGATAAAATTATGGATAGGTGTTTGAAAATCGCTAATATCCTACAGTGCTGCTCTTTGCAAAATGGTAAGAGATACCAAAAATCTTGGCAACACATTTTAAAAGGGTGATATTTAACAAACGGAAGTGACCAACATGAAACAAATGAAGCACAAATGTGTTAAAATGTTCATAATTGAAATGAAAAATCCTTCCGTGGTTTTAGAATGCAAAAAGGCTGTTTTAAAGCGAAAATAGTGTTCGTTATAGCCATAATTGCTGCTATAGCCACAATTGGTACACTTACCCTATGTACACATCGTTAAGGGACTAAAGCAGCAATTGCAGCTAGAAATAAAAGGCATATTTGCAATGCTTTGTGCAGCATGATTCACTGCTCTAATTTCAACAAACTGTACCAGTTACACACACGCACTCTTGTTAAGGCTATCTGCACTATAAGACGCATTCACATCGTGTGCATAAACAATAAAGATTAGACGCAAACAAAGCTAAACGTGCTGCTTGCTTTCCGGTAACAACTCCCGTTGACAAATGGGATTGCTGCAACCGGGGATTGTGGCTATCTATGAACCGTTTAGCGTATTTTTCAATTTAAACAGTCTGTGCTAAAAGCTCCGGCCCCGTAATCAAGGAAGCCAAAATTGGCTTGTTCTTCGCCGGGTTCGAGCGATAGGTTGGGCAGTGCGCAACGGTGGTACACGGTGGAACCAGTTGCCAAGCACCTACCAGTTGCAAAACTATCTCATTCTCAACATTTTTTTTGTGTGTGTGTGGCTCTAACCCTAAGCTCACTAACTCGGCAACTAAACAAAGGACATCGCTTAGCGAAATCGATTACTAACGCTCCGTTACAACGGTGTACGACCCATTTGTTACGAGCCATTTGTCGCCCGGCTGCGTTTGGGGCAGGGTGATCGGTGCCGTACGGTACCGCGCATGGGGACGAAAGGGAAAAGCATGTTCAGAGACAAACTTTTTAATTAGCGACATATTGGGATCGAACGACGCGCGTTTGTGATCCGACGACAGCCCGCCGGACAACCACTGTCGGAGTTATGTACCAAAGAAGGGCGGCCCACTGTGTGCGTGCCTTGGGAGTGGCCGGTAATTGAACGCACGTGTCCGGCAGCATCGTTCACACAGCCACACCGGCACTGACAGTGGAACTTCCCAGTTCCGGCACGGTTTAAGAACGCGCAGTCGATACAGTGCGATCCACTCCATTTGGGGGATTTTTTGCTTGTTTGTGGAAGAGGGATCGTGTGAGTGATTTTGTGTGTGTGTGAGTGTGTTGTTGCTCTGTTTTGTTTGGGTGACATTCTCTTTGCCACTGCCACGATGGTTGGCGTGTCGACATGCATGCATTCCGGGCCTGGGCGGAGTGGGCAGCGGTTGACAACAAGGAAGCGAATACAAAAATTCACTACGTGACTAGAATTGTTTATCCTGCTTTTATTTCGTCGTGTTTGGGTGTTTTGGTCACGGTTGGTTGTGTTTCTTCTTTCCACCACCCCCCTCTCCCCCTGCCCCTCTTATGTTTCATGTATGTATGTGGACGCATTGTTGGCGTTCGATCGATATCGATCTACATTTTCAGTTCACACCCCAAACTGGACATCGTAAAATTTGTACCATTTCCCTTTAAGGTTGCATCGTGTCGTGCATTTTGTGAATGGTTGTAGTGAAGGTACAAAGTTGCTCAACACATGAGCAATAAATGTAGTTTTTAACGCGTTTGGTCAGGGCAATTCAATTAATTTAATTGACAATTACTAACAAGATACTGCAACTGCAAGACACTGATCAGATACTAACAGAGAGTCCAAACTCTTCACATAACGACACATAAGAGCAATTAAATGAATAATAAGTTACATTTTTCCTGCATGTTGTTTGCTTCCATCCTTTTCATTTGTGTTACTCTCACTCTTTGTTCATTGCTTTGCGTTTTGGCAACATCGCCAGTCAAAACTGTGACACTTCGAGCCAGCAGTAATACCGCTTTATCTCATTTTGTTCTTCTTTCTTTGGACACATCTTCTGAACGTCCTTTCAATATACTTTTTTTGCCTTTTTCCAACGACACTTTTGATGATTGTAGCAGCTCACTTCAGCTGTTGACAAGATACCATTAAAAAAAGTGAAACATCCCTTCACAGCAAGCGCTTAAAAGCTTCACATCCTTTACCTCCTTAATTGGACGCACGGAATTGCATTCCCATGCTCATGGCCGAAGGAACTGTGCGGATA
Source organism: Anopheles merus (assembly GCF_017562075.2). NCBI lineage: Eukaryota > Metazoa > Arthropoda > Insecta > Diptera > Culicidae > Anopheles > Anopheles merus. The sequence goes on along the minus strand of NC_054082.1, from coordinate 34,916,392 downwards.
ATTTCGGCGCACTTCAAATGCAATGTCACAACAAAAGCAATCGGGGCAATGCTCTGCAGCAGGAGAGCCTTTAGCCCGTTAGCAAGCTGATGATGATGAAAGGAAGATGTCTTCATTGCGCTAAACGCAACGATCCCATCCCGTCCGGCAAGTGAAAGCAAAGTCGTACCTTAGCTTGGCTTCCCCGGCCTTCAAAAACCGTTGGAGCATTTCGAAGAAATTACCACTGGAAAGGTTTTGGTGTAACGTAGTCTTCCTATTTTCAGAATCCAACGCCAATGGGGACGACACTACACGGAATGGTCGGCTCGCTGTTGTGTTGTTTCAGTGTGCCCAATTTACGGTTTCTGTGTACCCTTTCGTTACTCGGAAAGCAAACGAAGCCGTAGCCCGTTTGCTGCGGTTCCCCTGGGGTTGGCAAGGAAGCAGCACAAAAAGTTCTTAGGCTGGCCCCCCCGTGCGTTGTTTAAGCCTTAACCGGTTAGAGTGTGTTATGGGCCACAACAAGCACAGCAAGGCGAAAGCAGCCTCACAATTAATATGATGAAACAACACGTGTACAGCAAGCGATCATTTTCTCCAAACGCAATTTGATTTGTTAGCTCTGTGTGTGTGTGTGTGTGTGTGTGTGTGTGTGTGTGTGTGTGTGTGTGTGTGGTGTGTGTGTGTGTGTGTGTGTGTGTGTGTGTGTGTGTGTGTGTGAGCACCATTGGTCATCAAAAAGTAGGGGTTGAGTAAATAATTGGATCAAAATTTGTTAACTTCTCTAAGACAAGCATGTACAGAAGAGCGAAGGAGCCAGCCAGGAGAGAAAGAGGGAATAAAACATAAACATTCCCATTTTCCTTCGCCTTGGGTCATTTCTTTTTCACCCAAAACATAACAACCAACAACATTGTGCACTGCCATGGTGGAGTTGATATTCTCATTTTTCTTCATTTCTAAGGTTTCGTCCAACTGGGTCGACATGGAGCACAACTACAAGCGAATCGTGCCTGCGCACCAGGGCAGCAGTAGTTGCTTTTTTCCAGTTTCCGTAGTGTATATTTTGCCCGCTACTGGATTTTTAAACCAAGGGAAAAGGCTGCTTCATGTTGGGTTTCGGTGTGCAAGGCATCCATCGTTTGTTATCATTGTGGATGCTGGTTGCTACAGGCAGTTAATAAAAATATCGCATTTGATGTCCCCTTTTTTGGGTGGAAAAAGCTTTCGTAGCTACGTTTTGAGCTACTATCGCTTCGCCTTTTCATTCGCTCTACAGTATCAAATCCCTTGATAATCGAGAACTTTGAAACACTGCAGGAGATAGGTTCTAAATGCAAAATCATGAAGGTCTATCATGATTTTGTTTCCTTACAGGTGCACCCTAGTACTTCTCAAAGTATAACTAGTGCCAGCTTACCAGGGTCCTGCAGTTCCATTTTAAGTGTATGTATATGTATATGTATTTTTTTCAGACAGCCTAAGCGCTATTGAAGCATTAAAATCCGTAAAGGCTGTTAAGAGCCCAGACCATTTTGTGAAAGAAATTGTAAAGGTTTTAAGCTCGTTTGTTTGAAAAGTCATTTCGCATATCTCTGGTATGGTTGTCTGCTCATTGTGGTATACCACAACAGGCAGACCATTTGGCCCAAAGGGGAGCTGCAAAAGGGTCCTTCTTTGATAGACCTATCCTTCCTCATGAGTTCTTGCAGGCCCCACAGGCGTTTTGCATGGCACGTTGGCAAAATCTGTGGGACTCGGATGAACGCGGAAGGTTTCTATATTCAATCACTCCTCGTGTATGCTTGAAGCCTTGGTTCCATAACACCCCTGGCGATCGTGCGTTCATTCGAATGATGTCTAGACTTCTAGGTCTAATCATTTCGCATTGGGTGCACATCTCCAGCGTGCACCAGTCCTATGGTCGACTCCAAGGTATGTGGCTGCGGGCTTGCATTCCACGACATGGATCATATTTTGTGGTCCTGTGTGGAATACGAGTCTGCTCGAGTCTGCCTTGCTGTACTGATACTCCGATTCGGGATATATTAGCGGCATCGGACTGGAAATTCCTGAAGGCCATATTCGATGTCTGTAGGGAAAACGGGTTAACTGTCTGACTTTCCTTAAGCAAAATGTCTGTGAACCAACCAACATTGTTGGCAACAGCATTCTTGCATCCTATCTGATGTCCTCTTGTTTGTCCATGTGTTACATGTTGTACATCGCTTGTATGTTTCTGATGGATGAATGTATGCATGAATGTAAGAATGAATGAGTGCAATGAATGAGAGGCTGAGCAATTGGCATTGCCGGCAGACAGAAGATCTTTGCTTGAACGATGTTCTTGCAAGGATTTATTAGATAGCTGGAACAATACTGACTCCCGCCATGTCACTCGGACCACTGATGGAAAGGACCTCAACGATACAGACCCTCGCAATGTGATTTGGGCCACTAAATGGGAATATACTCGGACCGCTTCTGATGGATGGATTTAACGAAATGCCTGGAATTCACACGATACAGACCCCCGCAATCCCCATTTGGAATATTGGACTGGAATAGACAACCTCGAAATCCGAATGATGTAGACCTTCGCTACGCTTATAGGATCACAAAATCATGGACTGGATTGATCAAAACCAAACCGTCCGAGTACACCCGGGATAAGGTGCCCTTCCTTATGGCTGTCAGAAGGAAATGTCTCCCTGTCAATATGGATTGTAGCGCCATGAACTACCTTTGTATTCTCTACTCTTAAGCAATACGGTCTTTTTGGACCGTTACTCCTGAATAAAAAAAAGCTTTCGTAGAGCCATGGCGTTGCCGATTTTAGGCGCATAAATCTGGTCCTCTTGGACGATATCGCTACGAACCTAGATTGATTTAAGCTGCATTCAAGTTTAAAGCTACATTCAAATTAAGTTAAAAACAATAAACTTACAGGGTTTCCCACGATTTATAGGTCAGTTCGCATGATTTTTTGGTGCGTTCCCACAATTTTTTGGTCGTATCCCATAGATTTTTTGTTCGTTCCCATAATTTATTGGTATTTTCCAATTGGATATCAATACAATTGGACCAAAAAATTCTGGGAAACGACCAAAAAATTGTGGGAACGCACCAAACAAATATGGGAACCCGCCAAAAATTAATGAGAACCGACCAATAAATCGTGGGAAACCCTGTATGTACTTTCTTGTTTAGTACTAACAGAGCTATACGTTGATACGATTTTTTTAAACTGACAAAGTTTTAATTTTGCCACTATCAACTGTTTGTACTTCATTCCGGAAACTTTCCTCATTCAAAACCATTTCTTTGCGTATTTATTCTATCAGCGCCACTTCCCTGCCTCGGATGTAAACGACCGAAACAATCCGCACATAATGCAATTATTCCTGCTTCTTACACACATTTACCGGATACTTTTGCCATTTGATCATCGTCGCTCGGTCCTTTCTCGGTTTCCGTTTTTGCACCAACGAACGCACACCAAAACGGCACATTCTACTACGCTACGCGGTTCCGGGTTCGGTCGTAGGAAAAGTTTGACTGTCAGCAGCAGCATTGTAAAGGAAAGCAAACGAACACAGCAACAAACATACCCAAAAGCATTATGCACCGACCGAAACCGGGCAGCTAGAAAGCGTGTAGATTTATTGCACGTACCAAAAGTTGCCTGCTGTTTCCGTTCCGCTTTCGCATTGTTTGTGTTCATAATTTGCGCTCCAGATGTAGTTCTTTTCCGTCGCGGCCCTGTCGTAGCGCTTGCGGCAGCAGGTTCGGATTTCGTTTACCGGCATCCGGCCGGCACGGTTCGCCTCACAGCTACAGTGTCAGCAAGCCATTAGAAGTGAGAGGAGGTAAAGAAATAGATGCTTCAGCAACAGGGCTTCAAATGCAAACACAATTTCTTTCCCATTTGGGGGAGGGGATGGGACTTGCCAAAACCCACCCATTGCACTTGAAACCAGTGGAGCGATTGCGATGGCACAAGAACAATATTTAGATTGACGAGTGATGCGTGTGTACGTATCGGCGTGTAATAGCTTTCATCTATGGGCTGCAAGCCAGCACATGAATGGCAAGACAAAAAGGGGCAAACATTTCCGGTGTATGTTGCAAGCGAAAGGCAGGCAGCTTCGCATAGATCGACGCCGCAGGTTGTGGGTAGTGTATCACAAATCCGTTTGAAGTGATTATGCTTCCCCCACCCAAAGTGTGTGATAAACAACGAAGCGCTTCAAAAGTAGGTCGTTGCATAGGATAAATATTTGTACTATGCCGATCGGTTCGGACCAAGAACCATGTGGATGTGATTGAATCATCAAACGAAAAACGCTACAATCGTATCGTTGCTATGAGATGATTTGTCATTTCCTAGCAATGTTGAAGAGCAAACGTTTGAAAAAAAAAATGGCGTTTTTAAGTGGAAATGTAAAACGCACAATCAAGTCAGCAGTACGTTGTTAAGCTGCGCACAATAAACTGCCAAAGTGTAAGTAGATTTAACTGCGACAAGTTATTTTAATGTGATCGGCTTACATCGCTCCAGCGAATCCACTCACCTCACCATCGTTAAGTGTTAATCGCCTCGCAAATTCGAGCATCATGCTCCATTTTACGGCATTTTGTGCACCATTCCAGCGTGTGCTTTTCGCCAAACTATCCAAAGAAAACTCATAATCCATAAAATCGATCTTTTTATGTGCACCTTTTTATTGCTCCGTCGGATGGAGGGTGGGCCCCGTCGAACGGAACGTCTTAATCTTGCCAGCTTAAAGACGGACACGTCTACACATGCACAAAGCGGACAATTTTGGCGCTGCACCAGTCGCGTATAATCGTTGCACTTTCCGGTGCAGGGTCATAAATTTGGCGCACCGCACATCCGCACACTTACCCTGCGCCCTGCGAGTTAATTTATTGCCGCACCATTAGGCGCTCGGTGATGTGCACGTGCATGATCGTGTGAAGTGTTGCGTGTGTGTGAGTGTGTGTCTGTCTATTCATTGATATGGGGAAAAAATTATTCTTCAACCCCACCCAACAACTGCACGGATCGATCAGGCAGCAATCGATGATTTGAACATTTAGGGGTGATTTTCTTTTTTTCTTTTTTTTTTGTAACACAAATCCAAACAAACGCTTTATGTATCGCACTTAACCACAAGCGTACAACTGCGGTTTAGCATTTTTCATCGGTCAAAATATGAACTGACTAGCCGTCGGTGCGGTGATGTCTGCCTAACCGGTGGTGTGAAATTTTGCATTCCACTCATGCTGCCCCGGCATGCTGGCATACGCCAGACGGTCTGGCGAACGTGAATGCTTGCCCGTGGGTGCAGACGCCGGCGGCGCGAAACAAAGCCGACGCAATGATCATGGGAAATAAAAACGTTAATCAACCAAACCCGACCCAGACTGACAGGAAAAACAATGGGTAAGCGGTGCCGAACTGCTGGAACAGTGCATGATGAGCCGGGCGAAAGGCAGGGCATCTGCAGGAGCGAAACCTGATGTTGATCGGGTCGTCCGATCGGGCGCGAGCATGCTCATTCGCCGTGCGTGTCTCAATTCGCGTATGTAAAATGTCCGATTTAATCTTCTCGCCATTTTTATGATCGCTGTAAAAACAGTGTCTCGCCTGCGGTGGAGTTTTTTGGGTGTTTTATTGTGCTGTAGGAATATTCGCCTGTTCGCGCGGAAGTAAGAAAATTCATCATACGTACAAATAGTTTTTTATTGAATCAGCAATACTTTTATGAGACTGTTTTATTGCAAATTATCTTTATACTAAAGTGTAAATGTTTTATTTTTTCATACTAGTTCAAAATGCCATCAAGCGTAGAACGAAGCTCAAACTGTCCCACAAGCGTAAGCTGATTCTTGACCGGCAGGTTTACAAAGCAGTTTTATTACACTACATTCTGATAAACACGCACATAAACATGCCCAAAAAGTGTCCCTAAACAAATGTTTTCAACATTCCGCCATCTCCAGAAATCCAGGAGTCACGATAGCAAATGTACCCCCACGTGTGCTGGTGTCGGGTTGTAAATCATCCGCCATTGCGAGCCAACGAGGGAAAAAAACGACCACTTCCAAATACAACTTTATCGCCCGAATTAACCACGGCTAACACGAGGTTGTTTTATTTTTCATACTTTTTGGGTAATCCTGTCAAAGATCCGGCTTCCCACCTAGAGGCCGCACCTGGACATCTGTTACAATGTCCGGTAAATTTATTGGACCAATGCACGATGCGAACCGCACCCGGTCTTGCGTAGAATCGTGCGCATAATTCCCCGCTGAGAGTTTCCTGCAAACGAAACCTTACCCCACGATGACCCAGACCCGGGGAATGGAAATGAGTGACCGCCACAATTTCGGCACCCAAAACAAATTCCACATGGCTGGAGCCGGGAAAATGACGCCCGGTTTTTTCCCCCCCATTTACCCATCCATTTGTTCGATCTCGCACGTGCTAATGAATTAGTTATGATTTATGTAGATGCTAGAAACGATGCTTTTCTTCGCGCGGAATTTCTTGCTGGTGCTGTGGTATATTGATGGGCTTTCGTCGAATTCATCAAAATCCAGTTGCCAGGTAGGCGCTTTCGGCAGAATTCATCGCCCACTGCGATCAAACTTGAGCGAGAGCAGGCCCCGTTCCAAGTAGCCTTAATTCACACGGAAAAGCACTCCTCAGCTGCAACTGCTGGATAATTAATGGATTTGTGTGCGCTTCCACTGGACTGACGGCTCGATACGCAGTTCCCCTCGCCAGAGCTCCCGGAAGCCATTAGTTAGGGGGAAAGAAATCCACCCCGCTCCGAAAACGGGGGCTTTTTTGCCACCAGCACCATCAACACGGTTCCTACACGTTCGATGCAGGCCACAGGCATGTCACTGATTGCAATCGATTGTTGTGTGCGTTGACAAGCTGTCCAGGTCACCGGCTTCTGGTGGTGGTACTGGTGATGGGGCTGGTGGGCTTACGGCCCACTCTACGAAGGTAAGGTGTTTATTATTTTCTTCGTGTCAATCCTAATCGGATTTACATCACAACAATGCCTTCTCTTGCGTCTTACCGCACCTGCAGGGGAATGTTCTCCTGGTGGCACAAACAACCAGGGGAGGACTTCTCTGCACACCCGATGACCCGTGAAGATGTCACCGTCTAGTGTCAATGAGTTCTATTTGTAGGGGTTATGACATCGATGTTACGGTGTCGTTGGTGGGCTTCACCCGCTACGGCGACAGGTCGTGCAATTCGTACGGTAAGAGAGCGTATTCTTGGGAACTTGGTAACTGCTGCACGAAAATAAATCATTCCGTGCTAAGAATAGCTCTGCTCAAATGATCGAAGCAGAGCCGTTGGTTTCCAAGAAGCTAAACATCGATAAGAGTTTTGTTTATTGTTCTTGGATACATAATACAGTAAGTAATTTCCTCAGTAAGATAATACGTTTATCGATAGTACGTCATGCTACTAGTTTTCTATTTATAGCCCTACGCTTTGCTACTTTTATTTGAACATCAAGCTTTTCTATAATTAGCATAAATCAAAGCTTTTACATATAATCCAGAGACCTGCATCTGAACACATTCTCAAACGACTGCAGACATTTTAATCACCTTCCATGATTAATTGACAGTGCAGCCACTGGCTGATAGCAATCGCATTGCAATATAGTTTTGCATTGGGCAGCAAATTTATTCACATTCATCTTTCCCATACTTTCGAGCAATGCAGAAACGTGTGAATTTTCTCTTTTCCAACCATGGTCGGTGGTCTAACATCCATCAAGCAGCTTTTAATCGATGCATGCCAACAAGGGGCAGTATGTTTTACTCTAAGGAAAGGGAATTTCGCGTACTTTAAATTCCACACACCGTCTCTCTGGAGCGACGAAAGACCCCAGCAAGCGTTGGCTACGCATTAACTTTCCTTCTTTCCTCGACGGGATGTAGCACGAAGTCGCACGCAGGGTCGTTATTTTTAAGAAACAGATAAGATAACCGTTTGATGTAAGGTAAGCTGCAGGCAGGGAAGAGCAAACGCTGGTCTTTTTCTGTCTTGTTTCTCTTGTGTTTTGCAAAACGTACCCTTCATGCATATCAAACAATCCACAGGATGTGAGTGCGTGCCCTTACCTTGCTCACGCTATAAAGCCATGAAATGAGCCGTTTGGAGAAGCTTTAGTGCGTAAATGCGCAGGCTTTGATCACTTAAATGTATTCTCAAGTACATTTCCTTACAAAATATGTTTCACACAAAGGAATGCTTCCTACAACTAATCAATTTCACCAACCGAAGGTAGCTCCATTCCTTTGAATCTATTAAAATTTTTCTCTTACACTAGATGCACTCGACCGTAAATAACTTTTCCTTTCTTCCTAATCCCTTTCAGCGACTAATGACATTTCCCAATGAAAAGGATTCTTAATGCGTTTTTCATTCAATGCAACTCGCTCCCTTTTTGTCTCACGAAACAATGTATCCTTATCGGCAGCAATGCAACCGTCGTTTGATTCGATTTCGATTGCAAAGCTCTTTTCATTGGTACAAAAACTCTCTTACGGCGTCTGGTTAGGAGACTTCCAATTCAAATTGACCTTTTCATTGGCCAATTCTTGAATGACGCTTATCACTTTCGTTGCAGTTCGGGTGGCCGGGTTACAGTTTACGGGTTCTCTTTTTCCCACACAACCAATCAAACGCTCTTAATTTGCAAATGCAATCTTCCTTTGAATGCTCACACTCCTGCTTGAACGTTGATCAGCTCATTAATTTCGTCCCCCAGCATGAATGCTACTAACAAGACTATTTTTTTTTTTCAATTTTCACTGCACACTAATCTGCTTTTACGTTTCGTGGTATTTTCTCTTTTACACAGACGGGTTCGTTTTTCTTATCGCTTTGGCACAGCCATTCGTTAACATTTTCACTTTTGCCATCGAAGTAATTCGCCTTTGCATAATTAGAAGTAATTCGCTATTCGTTTGCAATCGTCGTGTGCAGCGATAGTTTTGAAGAAATCAATAGATTCCATCGTTGTTTCTGCTGTTAGTAATTATTTACTGCTGTACGCCTTTTCCGCTTATCCTAGCAGTTCGTAAGATGCGATTGATCGATGCGGAAGTACAATTAAAACTTTTCCCTATGCTCTCTCTCTCTCTCTCTCTCTCTCTCTCTCTCTCTCTCTCTCTCTTTCTCACTCTCTATTTCCCCTTTTTTATATTTGGTTTTAGTTGTGTTCATATCCTTGGAAATTTAATCCGTTTTTCAGAGCGCAAAAGCCGTCAATCAGTGGGCAAAATGTCAAAACGATCGACCGGTACGATTGAGTATTGATCGTTTTGGGGAGGAAAACTAACGCTCTAATGGTAAAGGGGATAGTTTTCTGCAGCCGTAGTTCGTCGTAGTTTTTCAAAACAATTAGCTACAGTTCGTTAGACTTTGCCGCACTTGCCTCGCTTTGTTGAGCACTCACCAACAGGAACGGTATGGTGGCAATATTTTCCTTTTTAATGGTCATTAATTTGATCCTTTTGCGAGGTTTTATCCTTTACTTTCAAATCAAACATTTTATAAAGTTGTGATTTTTTTTCAAAGAAGTTTTGAACAATATCTCCCAGTTTATTTTAGAACGCTGTGTAGTCATTATAGAAAACATTTACGCATCACTTCCAGGAAGGATGAGCATATCAAATTAAATAGTAGCTCTATTTAATAGAACCATTAACCAGCTGTCACGCAAAACAAAAGCGAACGATCGCAATAACCTCAGGATGGTTGGACGAAAAAAGAAAAAAAACGTTATTCTATTTTCCAATTTTATTGCCATTTCCTCCAACATTCACACAGAACGTCGTTGACTCTCGAACTCGACCGGCAAAAGCTCTCTCCATCAAATTTCCCTAAAACCTAATCGAATCGACTATCGCAAAATGTCCAGCGTGCGGCACGATGTTGCGACGCGCGCTCCACTCCGCCCCCGAAACCGCTGCACCACCGATCAGTGCCGACCGTTGCGAGCCGAAACCCAGCTCGTGTGGCTACTAATGGCCCTTTATTGCATCCCGACCACCCAAGGGTAGCTCAGCTGCAACGTTCTCCCCCTCCTCAAAAAACCAGTATTCCCCAAGCGCCCCGCCCGTGAAGGATTAGCTTTCGGGTAGCGTAAGCTAGACGTACCGGGAAATGCCAAATAGAGCCAAGCCCGCGTTGATCGACTTTTCGGCGAGCCAGCGGACCCTGCCATCGGTGTCGGTTAGTGGTATCGTAAAAATTAATTTAATTATCTTCCCAAGCTTACGGCCCTGTGTACCCGTGTCGCCCTCTCTCCCCATTCATACACAGCTTTCGGTGTCGCCAGTTAATCGAACACAGCACAACACCATCGTAGCCCCCGTCCCTGTTGGGCCGACCGATACGCAGCACCCCGAGTCGCAGGGTGACATTAAACCGTATTACCGTGTCAGGCGGCGCGGCACCGTTTCGGGTTTTCCTTTGCCCAAGCTCCCGTCCCTATGCCAAAGTACGGGCCAAACTCCCGGCTGCCTTTAATGGTACGCGCCGCCGTTGCGATGAATGTTTACTGCTTTCCAATAAATGAGTTAAAATGGACCACTCTCGCACACCACGGGGAAACACGGACACGCTTGCCGGGGGCTGGGAAAACGGGGAAACGAAGCAATAAGAAGTCAAAGAGCTAACCTCTGGGGCGGTTTGGCTTCGAATTCATAATTTTTTGTACCCCGTCCACGTCGCACCAGGCGGAGATGATGGAATTGAGGCGTAAAGGGAGATAAAACGAACGCTTCTTCAAAGAATGCGGTTACGGTGAGTTCTTTCTCGCAAGTTTTGAACAGCTTCCCCCTGTTTCCCTTAACGGTCCAGCATCGAAAGAAAGCTTAAATTTTATATACCTCAAACACAAAAAAACGGTACGCTCTTGTACATTCAGCCCCATTAAAATGATTGCGGACACATGCAAGTGCAAGCGGTATGCAGGGTATGCAAAGCAGCAAATGAACACGCTAAACAACGCTCCACGGACGCTTGCTCCAGCTTGCGAAGGGCCGAAAGTGGCGTCTCAAGCAGCATCCTTGAGCGTGTTAACTGGCTTGCGTTATGTGTAGGTTTTGTTCTTTAAACCGTTCCCTTTACACACACACACACACACACACGCTTATTACCGGAGCTACCAAAAGATGAAACGTGTTTGCTGCTTTCGTCTCAACCGTGCTGCAATTATGTTAATAAATATGGCAGCATAATGAGCGGTAGCGATTTTAAAACGGCCGCTTCTGAACTTCCCGTTGAAAGCAGCGCTCCTGCATATTCAGCACCTAAAGAGATAATTTTCGCACCTTCACACTTTAAAATTTCATTCCCATTTTGTGTGTGTGTGCCAGCGGGCTCGGCTTTTTTTTCTCTTGTTTTAACCAACCAACTCACTTAACTCTCATCCGGAGGTGTAACATGTGCACGGTAAGACTGTTTGTTGGCAAAAATTAAATGTTCGTTCAAACCGCCACATTCAACATCAACCATGCGCTAGGAGCATAGAAATGTAATCAATTTATAATTTATAATTATTATTGATTTTCCAAATATATGCTCAAAAAACCACTGCAACTGATACCGGTACCGAGCAATCGTCCGGTGAGCAAATCAACCGGAACGGATTTGCTTTGATATTCCACGCCAATCCAATGCCCGCTGCCATCGCAAACGCTTCCCGATTGGCCGGAAAAACTAATTATCATCGGTATTGATTTCCCAAGTAATTGGACCGGCAGGCTGGGAACCGGAGGATGGCTTTAAATGTGTTGTCCCGTTTTTGGACAAACAAGTCAATCGGACACACCACCAGCAGGCGTGTATGTACATTGGCATACATTGTACAACCCCCCATTCCACCACACAAACATACACACACACATACAGATGTTCAGGGTCGCAAGGCAAACACGCAAGACGAAAGAGAGCAGAAAGTGGGAGAAAATTGATTAGCCCGTGCTGATGGGAATGTAATTAATTAACTTGTCCGACTGTCCGTTGCCCAGTTTGCGCATATGCACGTTTACCTAACCTGTGGCCTGGCAAGCGATCGAATGTTTAAATATTGTTATTTGAATTGCATTAGCGATGCATTAAAATTAAGACCACCAAAGTGTGCATGTTCTTTGAATGCATTAAACGTATTCACTGCAGAATCGTTCTGTAGCTCTTTTGAATCCAACTTTATTGCAGCTGAATGTAACTGTTTGCTTATATGCGCTGCATACTATTAACCACGTTTGTTTATCACTTTCTTGTACTTTCTCTTCCCCCTTATTTTCCAATAGCATCCACTAGTTAGCAATCCCAACATCACCTCCAATAATGCCTCGATGCGAAAGGAACAAAAAAGGCACGCGCATTCCCATTCTGTGCCGCAACAAATTTGTTTCGGAAGCGACGGCCACCATGTGGCACCATGGTGTATAGTTTGGAAAAATACGATCATTTCGTGCCGGCCACGTCGCCGGCTAGTTTTTGGCGAAAGCTTGCTCGTGGTGCGCCCGCTTCCCATCTCCAACCGACCTACGTACACGCACCTAATCACGTCCTTGTGGTTGTCGCTTTCGTTTGTGGTCGCTTTCACGCCCCTTTAGTGTTTTCCGGTGGAAGATTGTTTTTCTTTTTTTGTCTTTTCTTTCTTTTGGTCCAGAGCACACTGCCCCCAAAACGATAGTGAAAGGAGCTTAGTGTGCTCGTAGGGTTATATTTACGGGCTCGCCAGCTTGAGCTGCGAGAAGGAAATGAGATCCTGTGAGCACTTCTGGGCTGCCACCAAGTGGCATTAATATTTTATAAAAGCCAATCGATACCGGGGGAGGGGCACATGAGGCATTTTGGGTCGTGGTGGAGCAAAAAAAAAGGAAGCATAAAAGAAAGAAAATAAAATAAACAGAACAGCACGTTCGTGCAGTCCCGGTATTTGAACTTTCACTCTCGGGAGTGCGCAGCGGATCGGAAAGAATTAGCTGTCCAGCCGGACAGTTTCGCTTGAATAGTAAACTGACAGACCGGTCTGGTGGTACAGTCGTCAACTCTTACGACTTAACAACATGCCCGTCATGGGTTCAAGTCCCGACTATCCTGCTATGGTAACACAATAAGTCACTGAAAGCAAAGCTCACTTCTCACTAGTGGGTACAGGCAGGCCTTGACCGACAACGGTTGTTGTGCCAAAAAAAGAAGAAGAAGAAGTAAACTGACACATTGATAGGGAAAAAGCTTCAAGATCCAGCTGCCGACTTATTCATCCAACACAGAATGTAAGCAATTTGAGTTATTTTATATTGAAAAAAAATGCAATTTATTGCAGCTTATTAGATGATCCAAAGTATTTTTAGCATAAACAAAAGCTGTATTTATATCCGCCTTACACATACTCGCTAACAGTCAAGTGCTACCCTATGTACCAGATTATATTATGTCACAATTTTAATACTGATTCCACAAAACATTCCCGATTAATTCTAGAAACCAGCCATTCCATTGCACACGATGTACTAGCTAGTGCAAGCCAAACATTACTGTGACGTTGATGGATATATAATCAGCTGCAAAGTACTGGCTTAATTTTGTTCCATTATCTACCACGTTAACAGTCACGCTGAATCATATGTTTCCAATCCGGCCGTGAAAGTGTTTCAGTGTTCCTGTGAATGAGAGTACCAAAGAATCAGAGCGGATCAGAATAAATCATAATAATTGAGTGACCGCAACCTAAAAAGCGAACATATTTGGATAAACATTTTGATAGATTGACATGGAAAGAAGCCTTTCCAGGGGGGTGGGCAAGAATGATACGGCGTTCCGCACGGCAAACCCTCGGAAAAGCCCAGAAAAGCACCTTGAAGTATGTGCCCGACCGTCGTCGCCTGTTTGGATCGTGTTTAAATAGGGCGAGTGTAAACGGAAGACCGATTGACCTAGGAGGCTCGATGATACTGCACTTTACCTTAACACCGACTGCGGTGCATTTGTGGCGTATCTGCACTTTATCCATCGGCATCTCGCTTTACACTATCGTTTGGTGAATTGTTATCTCAGCCTTTCGTTTCTTTCCTTCTCCGATGTTTGAAGTGGCTGGATGAAGGAAGGGTAGATCTTGGTCCTGCACAAGCTATTTCGCTTTCGCCGCAAAGGTAAGGTAAGGCTGGTCGATGAGCTCCAGCAGATCCTTGTCAGTCACTGCGGTGAATGGAAGAATGGGAATAATCGTCAATCAAAGTCGCGTACGTTAAAAACGATAAGGGTGCGGGTGTTGAAAATCACGCCTTCTTACGTACTTATCGACCGACCGACCGACCGACCACTCTCTCTTTGCTTGATTTGAGCCAATTGTTCCATTTCTTCGGCCACTTCGCGCAAAGCGTAAGGGGAAAAGCGTTGAAACGAGAGCACCCTGTGGTTTCGTTCGGACGGGGCTTGAAACGTTTCACGCACTACCATCCGTTTGGACAGGTTTGGAAGATGTTTGGTTGGTATGCCGCCAGAACGGTTGTGCTGTGATTAATGCATTTGTTGTGCCAAGCGTCGAACGTTCAATGCTTCTAGCATTTACGCTGTCTCGTGCTCAACCGTACAATTCTGTAGCACTATTCAGCTATCCTGGGTAAGACACGCCACTGGCTTGCTAGGCGGTGGAAAGTTTCGAGAACTTCCAGCCGTCACTCTGCTGCGCTTCAAACTGAACTATAGACATCCCACCGATTTCACCGTTCGGGTTCTCGGGTGTTCCCAAAGCGAAGAGGAGCAGCAGCGCCGACAGAGCTTCCGCAAATGAAGAATGATGATGCACAATGGTTTCGAAATTATATTTTACGGCCAATCTTTTCCATTTCTTTCTGTCGGTGGCATATAAATTAAAAGCGACATTCAGCTCCTTAGCTTTCTCGTAGCTTAGCTTTTGCTCCTTTTGGCTCCCCATACACGTCCTAGATCAATCCCGTCGAAGCTGTTGACCCCTTTTAGCTTGACAGCGTACTGTTTTATCCCAACCTCGAAGCCCCCGCCGGTGCGGGATGATTTTGCGGTGAAATTTGACCGTCAATTAATCATCATCCCTTTTTACTCGGTTGCTTCTCGGTCGGCCATCCTTCGAGTGCATCGCAAAGGAGGTTTGGGTTTAATGCTTCGGTTGCCGTTTAAGCGTTCTAGATCGATGGTTAAAGATAGATTGCACCGTTCTTATCTCGAGCGAACAGCACACAGAAGCAACACTCAACGCAGCGCGATCGTTCGACGGTTTGTACCGGTTGCGGGGGGAAGGGGGGCTTGCTCCGGAGTTCGGAGGCTCTAAACGTTCCAAGTGCATTGTATCTAGCGCAGAACAAAAATCCCATCCATTGCGGGACCACATGCTCTCGGTTTGGGGTCATGTTTTGCGTTTGCTCTGTAATTTATAACGATACCTGTGGGGCGGTGAAGTACTCACCAGGTCGTCCCGAGTGAAGGTAGCACCATGGTTTCACTGGCATGGCCGTGAGTGGGTTCTGGGGCTTCCAGCTTTTTTTCTTCTTCTTATTTCCCCAAAGCCTCCACAGTCTATGCTTCACAGGCACAGGCGAGTGAGCCGCATTTTTCGCACCGGGTGGTCCGATCGTCGATTGGATCGTTAGTAGCGTCGAGTATTAAGGGCCAGTGAAATAAAAACAAGAGCAGCAGGAGGAGCAGGCGAGCGGCGAAAGAATGTCATTTGTATGGGTGGCGTCCCCTTCACCGGGGACTCCTCGGGCTCGTCAGCGGGTCACTTCAAAAGTGACTAATAACACAGAATTAATGATTAATTTTGACACCGCACGATACATTCGTTTGACATCGAGTTAAGGGCTTCCTACACTTTACACCCAAACTGGGCTGACGTCAGTTGGGTCGTTCTTGGCGCTGTGGATGGTCAGGAGACGGCCTCCATAGGGTGGCGTTCGGGGCGCGACCGCTTCAAATGCACTCAAAGGCACACGACGGGGCATACGTTGTTAGAGGCAGGAAAGGGAGGAAAGCTTTAAAACAGAATGTAATTACATTTATTATATTTTTTTGTATTACCATTCCTCGCAGCAATAATGCTGGCGAGCCGGGCGAGAGGCGTTAACCACAGTCGCTTTACCGCGTGGAGCGTTAAATTAATCACACCGTCGTGGAAATTGAGAGTGCAAAAGAAATAAATGAGCGTAACAGCAGCGTTAAATGGGCCGGGCGGCACCGGGCCAGTACGGAACGGCGTAACGCAGCAGCGTCAAGTAGTGGTATTTAGCTTGAATTGTGATAATTGGCACTTTCTGTTTAAATTGCATTAACATGTTGAAGTAAAAGTATGTGCTTGTGAAGAAAGTATTCGTGAGGTGAAATAGTTGAAGGTATTCCGAGTTTGTAGCACCATACAATCGGTTTGTTTTTTGCTTCTAATAATAAACAATATTTGTATATGCTTTTGAAGGCTGCAGAAAATAACTGCACCATCCTTCCTCAATTCCAGGAACAGTTTCTTTTGATTATTGGTTGCAGCTATTTGTTCAATAATCGGATCTAAATTTATACCATACGCTGGTAAAGTTTGCCTTTCAGTCCTATGTCTCCCGCTGGCCATTCTTCAAAACGCATACCATTCCATTGAAACCAAACCAATCGATTGTGGTTGGCTGTTACCTTCAAACTGAGAATCAGAAACATCCAGGACAAGGTCATTACAAAGGCTCCCTAGCCATTAGCTTACAGAAGTTCTACCTACTCCTGATACTTCTCCCAGCTAACGGTCCCGGAGCAGTTATTTGTTTACTAATAAACCATTCCTTGCCATGACATCCCCGATTTATTGAAAACAATCTACAATCATGGGTGTAATGGGGCATTAAAATGAGGTATGTGTTCCTGATTGGACAAAGTTGGACCTGTGGGTGATGGAAATAATGTAATTGTGGGTATGTTTGTGTGGTACATGTCCTGTAGTAGTAACGGTCAACAGAACCCACCACACAACAGGTGTGATAACAAAAAC
Source organism: Anopheles merus (assembly GCF_017562075.2). NCBI lineage: Eukaryota > Metazoa > Arthropoda > Insecta > Diptera > Culicidae > Anopheles > Anopheles merus. The sequence goes on along the minus strand of NC_054082.1, from coordinate 34,899,338 downwards.
AAATGAAACCAAGGAATGATGCATCTTTTCAAAACTTATTATTTGAACTTTAAATACACCAAAGCACGATGCTATCACGGTAAATCAGTACATCATTAACCCATTAGTCGGCCGGCACGTTGCGAACGGGCAGTCGGTTGACGAATGTTTCAAGTGTCTACAGTTATGCTCTAATTGAAATTTGAACAGTCATTACGGCCATCCGGCTCCTGCATGCCGAACCCGCGTCCGGGTGTGATCGCCCTTCACTGATTGCGCAAACAATACACTTCCTTCGTTGCGCTGATCAATCCACCAATTAAGATGCATCCACTGCATCGCCAGTGCGGTCGTAGGGCAGGCAGGGAGTAGAAAGCAAATGGCCCGATGCATAATTGATATGCATTTCAGCATTAGATCGACCTCGAGTGGCACTGTTGTTCTATGGGAAATTGGCCACATTTCGGTGGGCATGTCAACAGCAAACACAACCACACAAACACACGCATTTACCTGTACGGACGTTTGAGTGAACGCAGGGATTGGTTTGATTCGTTCAGTTCCGGAGGTAACCGCACCACCTGCTGCTCTAAAGTCAGTGTGCGAGTGGAGTGTGTGCGTAGAGTGGTGGCTTCTGGGTATCCCCCGAGTTGGTACAGCTGCTGACAGGAGTTAACCGCTACAAGAATTGCTTCCCCACTCCATCCCAATCACTCGTACGGGGTTCGAATTCCAAATAATCAAACCTCTGCCTCTACGGATAGGTTCGACTAGTCTCCCGCTTGACCATTGTGTCTGAAGATGAAGAGTTGGTAGGTACTATCGTGCTCAGCCCTGTACCGAATTTCGATGCCGAAAGTGCTTCCTTGTACGTTCTCGAGATGACCGTAGACCGCATGGCAGGCGGAATGGTTTCATGGCAACCTCAACCAGCGAAGGTGGTGGTTTTGTGTCCTTGCGCGCTGTAAGTGCCACACGATTCCTCTTAACACACACACACACACACGCCTTTACAGGGGCTGGCCTGTACGGATCGATTGAGGTCGAACCAACGGCTCGTAGCTACAATCGATGGAAATGACATAATGAACCGAACGTGGGCGGCTGGTGCGTAATACAAACCCTTGTCAAATAGTCCATCGACCCGATTGGGGATGGAATGTGTGTTACTGGGGGGGGGGGAAAAACTAACCAGGGCGTATATACATGACATACACTAAATTTTGATTACAAAGAATTGTGATTTAAATATTTTATCAAGCTTATTCAGTGCTGCAACTTGAAAATCAATCATATTAGGGCATATTTTATTGACCCATAGCAAAGACGCAATAAGTAATTCGTTATTGCGTTTTATTGTACCGTGTTGTGCCGGCTATCTCCAAAGCAAATGCGCAAGATTGCAATAAATTACACCAGCTCCAAAAAATAAAACATCTTCCCACCATAAAACCAATTTCTTCCACTCGCCCACAAGCAGGCACGATAAAACCTCCGCCAGTGGTGTTCACCGCAAAGAGCCATTCGAGATGATGGCTCCACACGGGATGCGGACGCCAGGGATGGACGATAAACATCTTCGCCCCAAAACGCACCCGACCCGTCCGAGAAAGTCCGCACTATCAAATCATCACGCAACTCATTCTCGTTAATGAGCAATTGACGTTTAAGTGCCGGAAAGGGGCGACGACAAGCGAGCTAAACGCGGGCTCACCATGGCTTATGGGCGGAGTCGATGGCGAGGGTCCTATCGATGGCGAGCAACTTGTGCAATTCATCGCATCTTTGGTGTAATTGGACCTACTTGTATGGTCTTGCACTTGAGGCTATGATTCCGTGTCTGGGCAGTATGCCTTTGAAGCCTTCTCGAGCCCATATGGCTACACCAGGAATGCGTTCTAACTGGTTGTGCATGCAAAATTATGTCTAACTAACTAAAGAAATCTGGAGCCCATAAAAACCGCGACTGTACTGTACGTTTATGACCTCACTACAGCGGACAGTGACACATCGTTCCATTTTATGACCCTGCTAGAGTCGCTTGAGTTTGAGAAGTTGCCCGAGGGAGCTAAGGTGCATGGCGTAGTCTCGTACTAAGGATAACCATCATTTGCAAGCCATAGAATCAGCAATGAAGTTACGACAACGAACACAAAAACCCACCCCATCCCAGCTCGGTAGTGATTGTCACGTACTGCATCAACCTGGATTCACATCTGCTCCGGTCATAACCTCCAAACGGATGCAAGGCAAGAACAGGACGAGGTGTCCCTCATGCCGAAGCCAATCGCCCTGTGGCCAATAGCAAGCAGCCGGTCGTTGAACCGGTGATACCTCTGTTCGCTTCAAGCTGAATGTGGCTGCAAACAATGGAACCGCTACGAATATGGAGCGTACAACGAACTGCAGCAAACAAACGACCACTACTACTACTACTACTACAAAAAAAAACTAGACGAATATATGCCTCTCTGATAACTTTTCCGTGTAATGACGCGAGACCTGCCTCCCGAAAACTGAATAATGCCTCCCTGCTCCTTACCGGCTGCCTACGGTCGCTGTGTTTGCCCTACATACCACTCTGCGGTGATGAAAAAGCTAAGAACAAAAGCTCCCCGAGAAGACAAACGAACGACCAAACAATGGTCATTGTGCTGGAAACATATCCTGTCGACCGCACACACACACACACAAACCCGCACGTCTCGGGCGGCTTTCTTTGCCCAACCTTTGCATGGCTCTTGCGTGTACAGTGCCGGGACAGTTCTGTTTCGGACAAATAATGTCCGGTAGAGCGAATGGCCCCAACTGTTAGGGTACGGAAGAGGAGGAGGAGGAGGAGGAGGAGGAGGAGGAGGAGGAGGAGGAGGAGGAGGAGGAGGAGGAGGAGGAGGAGGAGGGGGGTGAAATTTGAAGGTATTGTCCGCTGTCCACCCCAACCACAATCCGTCATTACAGTGCCCACGCACCTCCAACCGTCGTTGGACGGGTCGTTTTAGGACAACTATTGAAATGCGGTAATGCACGACAAAATGGCCGTTGTTAATAATGGCAGGAAGCTTTCCAGCAGGGAAGGATAATGTGGTAACCAGGGCAGGGCAAACAATGGACCGATAGCTAGCACCGATTTTGACACTGCTATTGGCTCAATCGCGAATTCGTTTCCGGTTCATCTGACAAACGAAATGACGTTTGACACGCGCCAGAAAATCCAAGCCTACTGTTTGGTATCTATTGAAGATGATTCCAAAAATAGGACTGGATATTTTTAGTTCCGCACAGGATGTTTCTGTCACTGGCGTTCTACGGTACATATCTTAGCGAATGGTTTTGAAAATGATGAAAATACCCGCTAAGATTGAGCCTGGCATTAACCTTTCGAAACAATGCGCTGAATATCTTCTCCGTTTCCTCAGCAAACAGCAGAGTGCAATTTGAACGCCATTCTGCCCGTCGAGTTCGTTTCCCTTTGATATGTAGCCCCATACAATAGCAAACAGTGACAAAACAACAACATTGCCTAAGGTGATCCGTTCCATCCACCTGCAACCGGGCCACAGACCGGGCAGTCAATGAAGGAATGTTCCCGAGCGATGCTTTGATGGAAGACCACTTTTAACAGACTGATGCACCTTCCGGGCAGGGGCAGAGCAACCCCGATGACTGCATCATCTCCCCCTCTCCGATGCATTTGTGCACCCCCAAACAATGACCTCGCTGGCGAAAACTTTACCCGCCGCGGGGTGGTATACCGGCGAGAGCACTGAGCACGTTGATCACAATGGTACTAATTTGAAAAAGAAGCTTCGTTTGTTTCGGCTCACACGGTGCGAACGTCCTGGGCACTGTGGCCAACGGCATCTTACTCCCTCTGCGAACAACACATGCGGAACGTGTGAAACCCAGGCCAGCAACGGAGGCAACTGTGGTAATATTTGCGTTACCCTCGAACATGATTGTTTGAATGATTTTGAAAGCTGCTGCTGAAGTTGCACATCGCTCAGGTTTATGTTTTTGTTTGAACAGAAAATCATAATGAAATTATTCTAAACCCAACATTTTCTTTGTTATTAGTTTGAATAGCAGCTGCAATAGCAGCAGTGGGACGTTCCCATGGTACTGGTGTCAACTCGAACGACTGAATAATATGCCCGTCGTGGGTTCAAGCCTAGAATGGACCGTCCCTCCGTAGCAAGGATTGACTATCCGGCTGCGCGTGGTAATGAATTAAGTCTCGAAAGCCTGTCGGACCTGTCGACAGAGGCATTGAGTAGCGACAGAACGACTTATAAGATATAAATTCTCGCTTATGTTGATTGATTCAACCGATTAGAATGATAATTGCAATGAAAGAAGGATGAGTCCGAGAAACGAACGATGACATAATCTTCAAAGTGCCGATGTCACGATCAAAAGAAACTCGACTGATAAGGCACAGGGTCAAAACAATAGTGAAAGAGTGCTTGTAAATTGAACGGGAAAACGAATGAAAACGAATGAAAACGAATGAACGGGAAAACGAAATACAAAAACTTTATCACTTTTACTGGAGCGAGTGTGTCCTCAACTAATTTCTGGATATCAAGATTCTTGTTACCATCCTATTTACTCACCTTTTCGCCGTTTTCTTAAACTTCTTGGCCTGCGAAGTGATTAATGAAGAGGGAGGAGGAACGTCGCTACCCAATCTTCATTCAAAATGTTATTCTTTCTTCAGGTGGGCAAGGACGTTGTAATGCCTGGTCACAGGTCTTCCGACATAGGACAAGGGTCATAGGTCGGCATGTCCGCGCGTAGGACGCTACGCCAAATAGAAGAAGAAGAAGAAGAAGAAGCAGCTGCAAGGATGAATCAGAGAAGTTACGAAGACTACAAGGAGAGGACAAAAGTTCTACATCTAGAAGGTATGTTGGACACTATACCAAACAAACGTAATGTACTACACTTCACTAATAGTAGTTCTTTCTTCACTTCTTCATACCCCTCAGTTGTGACAATCCTTCCACTCAACTTTCAGCTCTCATCCTGAGGGTGAATTTGTACAAACCCAACTAAAGAAAAAATTCAGTGAAGATCCATAGAAAATATAAAATAAAAATATCAATCCTCTTGGTACCAGAATCAACCGTTGTGCACTCAACGCTGCAATGAAATACTTGTCAAAATACTATTGAGTATTTCATTAAATTTAATTTTACAGTCTTTCAGCCCCACTAGCAACATAGGTGCATTTTTTATTCTCAACATTTGGATCAAGATCAATTTTTCAGTAGAAAGAATTAATGATAATGAAAGAATTAATTGCTTAAGCCTGTAGTGCTATCGTTGTCAGAAGTATAATCATTCGTATCCTGATGGTTTGGCATTTACAGTTTTAATGGCAATTAGCATGCCTACATCCAATTAAGTGAGTCCGCAAAAGAGATGCATAATGTATGCTAAATGTTGCAGTACAGTAATGTAATTTTGCTTGAATGTCTTAGGCTTGACTAATGAGCATGACTCTCTGTGACTTTTGCTTTGCTATACCGAGTAATGGTCATTAGTTCACAGAGAGACATTTTCGTTAGCTATAAAACAACCGGGGATCCCGTTAACCTTTACATTTGTTAGAAAATGATTGGATCTTATCAAAGCTATTATGAAGGCTTGCATTTAGACAAACTCCACTCATTCACAATCTACTTATATGAGCCGGCAACAAGTAATAATACCATCTAATTGATTCAAATGATAAAAGCATCTGAAACCAAGCTCCTAAACCGCGTACTCGATGGAACATCAAATGTATAGCATCATACGCTTCTATAGTTTAAGTCTCTTCACCACTGTTGCATCCTGCGTAGAATAAACTGGAACACTTTCGCATTTGTGCCGTGGCATATATTAGGTGGAAAATGAGCAAAAAATCTTACGCATCGCAGCACGTGTGGTGGCATAATGTTCAAACTTCCCCCGTAGCTTCCCGGAACGCGTACTTCTGCTGGCGAATAAATCATCACTCATTAGCACCAAGTTGGCGCCATTCGTTCGGCACCGGCATCCCGTTCAGGAAGCACGCACTCTAGTGCACATTTCCAGTCGTAGAATTACCGCAGAAGTCGCAGAACGGAAAATCGCTCCTCCGTAATTCGTAGCGATTTTGAGCGTGCGTTGATAGTCGGGCCACATCGTTCTCGTTTTACCTGCAACCAGGCGGGCGTGAGCCGAAGCCGCTGATCTATTGGGAAGGTGGCAGATGCTTAACGTGGGATTTCGACGGCACAACAAATCAAAGACCGCACTCTCGCAAAGGTCTAATTGATTTCTTCCCCGAAGCGCCTCGTAAATCAACGCTAGTTTTGTTTGCACGCGCACGCTCACACCGATGCCTGAGCGCATGCACCCATGGCAGACGTCCAAATGTTGCGGCCCGCCGGCCGTTCGCGACCAAGGACTTGGAGCCTGCGGGGCAGCGATTAACATGTCGTCGGATCGTTTGTCGTTTCGCCAGAATCGCATCCCTCGTGGGCAGGCTGGGAATCAGCTTTAATTATGTTTCATCGTGAACACAACATACCTATTTATGATTTGATAGCATGTTTCCGTCAAGCCCCGGGACCGTTTCGCGTGTTTCGCACGTCCTGTCCCGGGGATGTGTGGTTGTTGATCGCATCCGGGAGGATTGGTGAACGTCGTCAGGACCTCTTCATAGGGCGGGGTTAATTGGAGTCCTAAGGTGCCGCTTTTATGATAGTCGTTTTCGCTGGCCGCGAATCCGTCCCACAGACACTCCTTCGGTCGCTTCCTTCCTCTTTGGAGAACCGATTTGCGATGCCCGGCGGCCCAAAAGCCCTTATGCCGGTGCCGGTGGTGACGCTTCGCGCGAACTCAGCAGCATGCCATAGGGTTTTGCGTTTGTGAACGAGCGTTTACAATCGCTCCCGCCAGCGATCGGGTGTGAGCCGTGGAAGACTGACGATGACTACAACGGTGATGACAATGGTGACGAGCACGCAACTTATGACAGGATGCCACGACAAGGGTTGCAGTGTGTCCCACTGCGCGTACTTCACTGACGGCTTGTGCTCCCGGGAGCACAAGCGTATGTCACAGCGAAAACCGTCCGTCCACCCGGTCGACAATTGAGTAAAACAATAGCATTAGAGGGAGATGGGTTTTTGCTGGAGGAGAATGGGAAAGTGTATGTGTGGCAAGCCTCATACTCACGTAAGCACGCCAGAAATAACAAGAACTTAAACAGGTTCCAGGAGGGTAAAAGGTTGCTGTGTCGCTGTCACTGACAGGTGCTGTTGATGGATGCTGGTAAAATAATACAGATTTTGTCAGCTCGGGACAAATGCGAACTTTACACGCACCGGGAAAGGTGTGAAAGGTAGCAGGAGGTCGGTAGTATGTCACTCAAATGTTTACAACCCCAGGAGAGAATGGCACAGCAATGCCGTTGCACTCTGGACGCACTTTAGCCTCTTCTTTCGGAGGCAAAAAAAACACACACACGGATGCCGAGACTCTGTTGTCATTCCTTACCGAAGTGATCAAATTACGACGCAAACAATACATCGGTAGACACTCCGAGAGGGTCGGTTTAAGCTGCTGTTACGTGGCATGGTATTTTTGTTTGGATTTTTTTAAATTGTGAAAGTAATCAGTCGAATGCATTCCAAAAGAATATTTGCAAAACGAAGTACAATAATGGCTGGTATTATTGAATCCGTTCGTAGCGGGAACGTACGGCGCTCACATGCGCCCGATCCTACAACGCCGCGGTGAATAACTGTAGCAACGATCTAGTACGTTAGGAAAATGAGTGTCGAGACGTACGCCGCCGCTACGAACGGATTCAATAATACCAGCCAATGTGTGTTTTAACCGAACAAACAATAGATTTATTAAACCACACAACTTTTTATACTTAAACTTCTAAACTTGATATTGCATGCACACATTTCATACGCAAGCTAAACGACAATGGCATTTCCTTTAAAAGGTAGCAGCTCAGTAAACATTGAAACATTCATTGTTGATTTGTTGTTTTCCTTCCACCAGCACACACCACCATGTAGGCAGTAAACCGTTTCGTTCCATTTCCCTTCCACCGAGTCACATTGTACACCTTGCGATGAAATAAAATTATGCTATTTATCGCCCATACATACGCACGTGCTCACACGACACGTGACAGCTGGTCATGAGGTGCACCATATTTTACCGCCGGGCTGCTGTTAAACAATACCGACCTTTCCACGGCCGATACCCGGTGGTGGTGCCCGGGGTACGTTTGTACTGTGTGAGTAAAGTATGTACTTTCCCGTGCGATGGTTTCCCATCGGACGAAGAGCTATTGCCGATCGAACTGGTGGCCGTACGTGCAACGGTTACGGCTTGTTGCAGGCAACAAGGTGTGGTGGCAGTGTGATAAGCTAAAATAATGTGTCTATTTGCAGAACAAATAGTCCACGGGGCTGGTGAGTGGTGTGTGTGTGTGTGTGTGTGTTCTTTTGTTGGCCGGCTTCTTATGCCGTTGCGGTAGTAGTAAAGCAAGGGGGTGAAGTTTAACTTTTCCACCATTCGGTACCGACTCAGCCAGGGTGCCGGCTTGCCTGCGAATGAAGACGTTACCCTCACTTGGCTTACCGGTGATTGTCCTAGTGTGTGTGTGTGTGTGTGTGTGTGTGTGTGTGTGTGTGTGTGTGCGCTTCTGCGTAAGCAACAAAAAGTTGATTGCATAACGCCCGGCCTTTGTCTTGTGCTGTGTGCATTTTGTAATAAGAATTAGATGGCAATCTGACAACGGGTGTGGCGTAGCTTGGTTGTACATTTCCCGTAGCATACCTCGGGCATACCATCGAGCCAGGATACCAGCAGTTGGCCTCTCGGCACATACCGGCACATTCCGGAGAGTGGGGCGGGAAAGGGGTTGCTCATCAATAAATCAACACCGCTTCGTTTGGATTTGTGCTGATATTGATTCGTACGAAACAAGCCAAACATGCATGTGTTTTAGCACATTCCAAACGGGCGAGAATCTCCATCTCCAGTCGCATGCTTCTAATCGAAAGATTCCATTATTTGCCTACCAAACCGGATCCCCGGGTTGGTCCGAAACGATTCCATTCCACGAACCAAGCTGAGCAGAACGTACCAGGAACATGAACGCACAGCCGCACGAACACTCAGAACTCGCTTGACAGCTGACATCGGCCGGCGACACTTTCTAATCCTGCTGGAGCGGGTGTAAGTATAAGTGTGCTATCGCTCAATTAAATTCCATTTTCTGCTATTGCTTCCTGTGTGTCCGCTCGCCTCATCCCCCGGTGTGTGCAGGTGTTGGTACTCAATGGGCTAATTATGATCGCAATTGGATTGGTGAAAATTTAATTATTAATGCCCTCCTGCTGCAACCGTCGGGCACGGGGCTGGGCTGACTGGTGTTCGTTCGTTACGTTACGGTGTGGAAATCGATTGAACTGTTGAGCTTTTTGGTGGAGCAGGGGTTCGTAATAGTGGTGGTGGTGGTGGTGCTAGTGATGATGGTTTTTATTGAGTGAGTTTTGTTCCGTCTGTCTCGTGTAGGAAGCACCAGTGCGCTGTACTAGCTAATGACTATCGTGTAGTAGTATCGATTTTACACGTTCAAAAGAGGTCAAACGAGGCATCGATTTTGTGGTCGAGAGGGGAAAATTCAACGTTAGTTTGAGTGTGGTTTTTGAAGCTCGGTTGTACTTTACTGGTACTATTTTTTCTTCCAAATCAATCAAAGTCACATTCAGTGTGTGTGGTAATGAAACGGTTTAGCAATATTGGTGTATATTTTTCTCTAAGGCGTCATCCATCAATTACGTAGCGTAGAAAAATAAAAAATGACGAGCGGAGCGTGTAACTTTTGTCTCACTCCTTCCGCTACCCTTGAGGGATGCTGCGACCAATCGAAACGCTACTAGCGCAAACTAAAATTAAAAGTATTGTCCTCCATGAATTACGTAACGCAAAAATTGCTAATTTTTTTACACGGGTTTCCAAGTCACATTCGAATGAGAACATTGTTTTTCAACGGCGTGTAAGAAATTATTCCACATTACTGTGATATTTCATTTCCATCATAATAAATTTTAATTCCTTCAGCTTGATTTTCAACACTTCACCTGTCAACGGATGATGAGATCCGGCTTGGAAACCCCGGTAAAAAAACGATGGTAGCAGCCCGTTGAAGTGTTGAAAATCATGTTGAAGAAATTAAAATTTATTATGATGGAAATGAAATATGAGATCGATGTGGAATAACATTTTGCTCGTGGTGATTAACAATATTTACATTCGAAAAATACTTAAAAAACTCTGTATAACTGGTCGTTCTCTTTCTGAACCGATTATTTTAAATGGATCGAGGTGTTGCCATCCTTGTGGGTAAAATGTGACTTCTTTTTTTGAATTTTTAAACATTAAGTTGATACAGGGATTCTCTAGCCTGCTCATCATTGTAAGCTTCGTTTTCATTTCGTAAGTTTGAATGATAAAGAGCAAAGCAATACGATAAAATATAATGGTAAAGAAAGCAAAATTAAAACCAAAAGTATATAAAATATCAACACATTTTGCTAGACCACCAACAAACGGAGTGTAGCGAACCGTGTCATTTTCACAGAACACACTTTAGATAAAAGCTATCTGGCTAATGAACCGTTTTAATGCAACAAAGAAAAAAGCTCCAACTATGAGGAAAAGCGCTACCATGGGAACGATGTAAGACTAAATTCTCTCACCTCCTTTAAACCCCACCAAAGACGTGAAAGATAATGCAGACTGCACACCATCTTACACGGGGTAATAGAAGAAAAAACGAACAAAAAAAAACGCTTCACCGATGCAGTGTGCAAATGAAAATAATTTTCTCCACGCTTTGGTAAGCTCGGGTCTGCCAAATCGGCCACCAAATTTCGCTGTCCACCGAATGGTGCGGTTTTCGGGTCGGATGGTTATGACCACAAATGGGGCAAAAGCTTCGGAACCAATTTAAATCAATGAACCGATAACGCTCGGAACAGGGCAGCCCGATGGAAGCACACGTGTGAAGGCAGATAGCAGTCGAAACGCGGAAATTGGTTTCCTTTCCAAGTGTTGAAGTGCACTGTTACACCTGGGCGATTAAACAAAAAAGGCACTGGCAGAGATAATGAGAAAATTTATTACGCTTTAACCCACGGTTGGAAGTTACTTTTTGGAACCAAGCGAAAAGAAACCATGCATTACGACGAGAGATAGAGAGTGAGAGAGAGAAAGTAATGAAGAGTGGGGATACTGAAATTGCATTGCTTCCATAATTGTTGACGATGGTGCTGATGCAAATTGTTCGATTATCGGGTTTACTATCAGATACGAATTTTCATATCATCACCGCCATATTGCACCCCCGGTATGAGGGTTTTTAAAATAAATCAAATGCAACCCGCATAAAAATGTGCAGATTTTTCTACATTTCTATTTCAATAGTGGTGAGAGAAAAAGACCACTTCAAACACTTTGTTTTTGAAATTGAACCCATATTCTTTACAGAATAAAAAGAAAAGCTTAACAAAGTAAACACATTTTTGCGCTCAAAGGCACGCTTGCGTGCAACCGCGCGGTGACCGTTCAATGTACCCGCGCTAGTAACCAATCAAGCCTGTTATTAGTTTGATTGCAGATTTGCAATCGATGCAGCTGTAGCAATCGATTATTATTGCCCCGTTCGACAAAGTCAACCACAATTCCGGGGCGCTTCCTTTCCATCGGCGGCACGGTGTGCCCTTTTCTTTCCGCCGCGCATTTCGGAGTGGTTTTCAACACATCCAACAAAACTAATAACCATTCTCGTTACCCATTTGGCTTGAAATTGATGGTGCTGTGCGCTGGGGCTGAAATGAACAGCAATTTTTCAGTGGTATTCGATTCTATTGCTTTTGCACTTTTCACATCGTTTGGGGGCTTTTTTAGGTGTGCAATTTATTAACCAGAGATTGATGCATTTTTCATGGTGAACATGTTCTTGCTTTTATTTCACAACAGACAGAACAGGCAGCGTTAAGTTACACTCGATTGTAACAATCATGAAACAGATTGCAATATTCAGTACATGAAGGACAGTGGCATACAATGTCACATGAATTACCTCCTTGGAATCATTTGAACTATTCCATCGTTACCATTACATTGGCACACCCTTCCCTACCGCCAGTGTTTGAAACCTTCATTGTAATGCGCTCCGATTGAAGGCCATACCACCATTGCAGTATGGGTGCTTGCCATTTCTTAATACTAATTTGCTCAACCGTTAATGCCGGAATCAAGTTCAATCATCCAATCGCTTGACATTTCCACCCATGTGTTTGCCCCATTTGTCCCTGGCACGTCATCTCAATCTCAACCCAAACCGGCGGCACTCAAGCTCAACGAACCGAGCGTTACTAGTTACCGCTCGGGCGGACACCTAACCACAACTCCAAAGCATACAAACACTCGGATCGGAACCTCGATCAACGACGCGTTTACAATGCGTTCTTCCACATCAGCAATTCGTCACAGCGATGGGGTGCTGGATTCAAAAGAGACCGGCACCGAACCATGCCTTACCCTTGGCGATTGAGTTGATCAACCAGAACAAAGTGAAGTGCAGCTTTTGTTAGTATGCACTTTGCTGCAACGAAAGCACGATCTGTCAATCGAGCTATACTGCTCCCTGGATCAGGACAGTGCGCTTCCGACAGCACTGTTCGGTCACGTTTTCGGTGACTCAGCAGCGGCAGCGATGGCTGGGGCGCCTCATTGGACATGTAGCAGATGGGCGGCGGTTCAATCGTCATTCCCATGCGTCAAAGCATTCTGTTGGAATAAATAACACAATGAAGGAGCTGATATATTGCAGGGTTCAGTTTGTAATGTGTTGAATAGGAGAACGATGCAAGGAAACTAACTAGAGCAAACGGAAAGTTAGTTTGCAATGTATTTGTGCATTTCGTCGCTAATTCGTACGACCTAGCATCAAGCCTCTGATTGGTTAAAGTCTCGTATAGACTGAGTGCTCACCATTCGTATGATTTACTATCAGTTTCTAGACAGGCAAGACTATTACAATAAAAAAGCTGAAATAAAGAATCTGCCATTCAATGAACAAAATTTTTCCAACAAAAAGCTACAATATATTTTCATAACTATTAATAAAGTCTGTCAAAAAGGGACAAAGAGATACTTGAATGTGTCATTTGTAGTTCGTTCATCCAGTCATATCATAACCATTGGCACCATCCAATACAGGGACGGTCCCGTGGTACAGTCGTCAACTCGAACGACTCAATAACATGCCCGTCATGGGTTCAAGCCTAGAATGGACCGTCCCCCGGTAGCAAGGATTTGACTTATCCGGCTGCGCGTGGTAATGAATAATGTCTCGAAAGCCTGTATAGGCCGGCATGCCCGCGCGTAGGACGACGTTACGCCAAATTAAAAGACCATCCAATCAAAAGCTCGATTGAAAGCAACAATAAGTGACGTTAATGTTTTCAACCGTGTAACTATCTGTCCCACTTCTTACCCTTACATTTGCCTCAGGCGAGGAACCCCTTTTTCTGATTCCTGCCATAACCATAACCTAACCCTACCATAACCGCGCCCCGTATCTGATAAAGAGTGATCATTTTCTGAATAACGCCAACGAAAATGAAAAAAAAAAAAAACAAGGCGTCCAGATGCAAAGATACGTACAAATATGGGAAAGCAGTATAAACTGACCGCACGGCCACGGAACGGGTTCCAGCACTTCGAGCCCTGTACCGCGTGTGATGCTCGTGTCCTTTTTACTCATGTCCTCTCTTTAGATTGTTATTTTTTCCGCGCCCTCCTATATCGGGTTAGTCATGACTGTCATGAGCCGAATGTTGTGGGGAAGGTTAAACCATGCTCGTTACTGCAACCGGATAACAACGATTCCCCTCCCCCTCGCCTGCCTCCCGCTGCACTGGGAAGCGGGACTTAATCCCAAGTTCGCTTCGGTTCGCAATTTGTTCGCTACATTTTTAATTGGACAATGCTGGGCACATAAGCCGCTGGCCGAGCGGTACCTTGCGGGCGGCTAATTAATCGGCCCGAATGTGCGCGCACGATTGACCACTTATTAGGGGCTGAGCGGCTTTATTCGGGACTGAGCTACTGGTGCTGCGCTACTTATGAGCCAGTAGCCCCAGCGGCGGTTGGGTAACGATTATCCGCCTTACGAAACGGGGTGCAAGGGCTGACTCATCGGGCGCATTGAAAGGCTGCAAGCCCCTTCGAAGAAAGGATATTGCACAGTACTTTACACAACAAAGCGAACCAATTCTATGCGCCAGGCAAGGATGCTCCGTTACATCTTACAGCAGCGTTACGGGTTGGTAATACGGCTTTATTCCTCTCGACGAGTGTAATATTTTCGCTTCGCATATTGTTCGCATGCTTCATCTGGGCTCCTTTGCTGAGGACCCTGCCGCAGCACAGCCATTAAAAAGAAAGCCACTGCCTGGCAGATTTTTCCACCCACTGCTTCTCTCACCACCACCACCACCACCACCCATCCCCCACCCCCCACCACTTCATTATGCAACACCCGTAACGGGCGGGCGCGCGTAACGTGGAGAGTGTAAAATTTTACGACACTCCAAAAACGACCCCAGCCCAGCAACAGCAACAGTACCAGAAAGTGTGTGCAAAACAACTGCGTTGTTGTATGGCGCTGTTTTTTTCTTCTTCTTCTTCTTTTTCTTCTTCACCTTCCCCATCTGTTTTTGCTTTCACATTTGCTTCCCGTTTTTATTTCGTCTCGGTGTTTTTACATTCCTTACTTTGTTGTTACTGCTGTTAGCCGCCTTTTGAATATTTCTTATCCGATAAACTTCCCGGGCACGGCGGGGCTTCCCGTCGCCGCACAGCTGTATGGATCTTTTATCTTGCGGAAAACGGTTTCTTATGTTGCGTTCCCACCCGTAGAAACGGGCATCCCGTGCAGTTCGGATGGCCGTTTCGCGACCGCTACAAATTCTAATGTTGTTGTTTATCACGCACGGGGAAAAAACACGCTGTCTACTTGGTGCTTTGATTTCTTTTTTCTTCTTCTATCCTTCTCTCTCTCTCCCTCTCTCTCTCTCTCTCTCTCTCTCTCTCTCCCTCTCTCTCGCTGCATTCGAATCGGGCTTTGGGACGGTTTGTTTGTGTGCTGCTGGTAGGTGTTTTTCTGCGTTCGTTTGCTTGCCTGCGTTTCTATTGTGGTGAGGATTTCCGTAAGCATATTCATTTTTAAAATCTGTATTATATTTTTCCCGGTGCGTTCGGCAAACCGCCAAGCAAATATCAATCTAATATTTTTGCAATCTCTTCTCCCGGAGCTAGCCGGCGGCCCGCGCGCGTTACGGTCGTTTTGAAGAAAGGTAAATTCTGCACCGACCTGGCGCCGGTTTGATGGCAGGCTTTAAGAAATTCATGAAGCGTGTTCACACATCGTTTTGTAGAGGTCTGCTGTTGCAGGAAGACGGCAGGGTGGGGGCTTTTTTTCTTTTCCTTGATATCAGCACTGCATCACGTAAGGATCGGTCCATATTTTTTTATGATTGCTCCTAGCTTGTTTTGATTCAAATCGTATATCCTATCTAATGCACAGGGTTGCGTGTAAAGATAAGGGAAATTACTTTCGTATTTTATTACAGGATTTAGCTGTTGGATAGCCCCTTGCTCTAGAGGTAAATGTAAAGAAATGCATTCATGCTATGGCCTTTGCTGTGGACGTGTTTTGAACAGCATTTGCGAATACTGTAACGGTGTGCACTACACTGCACATCAACTAGCAAATCAAAGTGTACCGAAGCGGTGATTCAGTCGCTTGTTTTATGTTTTCTCGCGTTCATTGTTTGCTTGTTCACCCTTTGTCACCAACGCAGTGATTTTCCATCGCGCTGGTGAGTGTTGCTGTTCACACAGCATTAAAGGCGTACGTTTTGCGCACAACAGCTGCCTCACTGACCCATTGAGTTGTTGAAGAGCACGTATAAGTGCCACAATCGCTTCAACACATACTCATGCACACAGTACGCTAGCACGGAGCATATTTTGAAGCAGTATTTCCAGCCTGTGTTCGTTCCGGCATCGTATCGGATCTTGGGAAGATGAAACGGTACGCTGCCGAGGTGTCGGAATGCGATGAAATCTAAACCCCCTTCCCCCGGGGGTTATGCTTCTTCTATCCCAAGGTTCTCCCGGTCCCGGTCACACAACACAAGCCCGGTGCCACAAAGTTCTAAACAGTCAAGGGGTAAAGTTCGTGGTGTGAAGTACTCAGGAGTGAACCAACCCACTGCTGCCCGATAGGCGAAACTATTTCTCACGAGAGAACTTTCTAAGAATGGCCCTACCCGGGCAGTATTGTATGGTTTGCCTCAATATATAATAAAAGTAAAAATGCCTTTTAAGGAGTATTTGGAAAATTGGATGGCAAAGTTGAAATAACAAGCGGTACATGCTTTCAGACTGTACAGTGTACTACAGCTGCATTTGATTCGCTTCCCAAAAATAGTTTAAAAATATGGTGTATTGAATGAATAATCTTAATGTAGTACGAATAACTCAACGAGCAAACTTTTCATTGAAAATATTACCAAAAAAAAAAAAAAACACCTCGTACAACGGTACGGTACGAAGAAGCGAGGCAAAAGCATGACAGGATCTATTTATGTCACCGCTACCCCTGGCAACCGGGGCATCGCATCATCACACGCCCTCGACGTGGCGCTGAATGTTAATTCAATATTGTAAATGGAGAAAAACGAACCGGAGCGCTCACTCCACCCGCAGGAGAGTTTTTCCTTTGATGATTTTTAATTCCCTTTGGGCGATCGGGAACTTCGTACGTACGGAGCATGATGCTCGGGCATGGAGAGGAACACGGTCACATTCCCGGTGCGCACCCGGGCACTTTCTCAAATTACTTAATTATGATTCTCCTGGCCACGCATCGCCAGGGCGCATCTTTAACAGCTTCGATCCGCTCGGGGTTGGCGATTGTGGAATGGGGAAAAATAAAACACACACACACACACACACACTCAAACACACACAAACACATACACAAAATGAACAAAGGAGACACTCGACAACGGTACGTGTCACTCGTTAGTTCATGGAATGAAATTCGATTATAGTGGTGCGAAAGAAAAGCAAACATAAAAAAAAACATATTTAAAAAAACAACCTGATCCTCGCAACCTGCTTACATTTAAAGGACACGCGGGGGAAAAAACAATAGAAATTGAGCTCCTTAAGCGCTTATTTGCAACGTGCCTAAGTAAAACGGCCCTTTTTTAAAATGTTTTTTATTCGCAAAAGTCATTTTGCCTGCTGCTGCGTAAATGTAATTATTAGACCCTATCATTCGTAGGCGTCGCAAAACCTTTTTTTTTTTTTTGGAGAAAAAAAAGTCACATCACTACACTCAGGAAACTCGCTCAAAACTGCAGTAAATTATAAGCCTAAACCGGGATCAACGATGTACAGTCGGTCCAAACAGTATTCGTCTAGCTGAATATTTTGTAGAAAAAGGCGAATTATGGCCGCAATAGGCATAGGGCGTTAAAAGTAATGATGAGGTTTGATAAAGGGACCATCAATGCACACGTATTGCAAAAAATAACCATTAAAATAATGCAATAGCAGCCAAAACACATAAAAAACTTGAATAAGCCGTTTGAAGGGTGTGCAAAAAGTATTCGTCCATTTAGCTTTTTATTCATTTACGTCGGCCACACACTACGTAGACATGGATTAATTATTATTATTATCAATTTCTTACTTTTCTTAATTGACTTCTTACTCAATTAATGCATTTCTGAAGTTTCAATCGCACTTAGAGCGGTCAGGGAGTCACTAAAGACGGGGGAGTTAAAGGAATGGAGCATGAAGGCGAAACCCGTATCTTAATCCCGTGCGTAACCTATCCCATCCATTTTTGAAGGTTACAAAATGTGTGGAAGGCCTCGTTTCTTCATTTGATCAGAGTTTGACCATTTTTCTGACACTAATTTTGTGTCAAACTACATCAAGCAACCAATCTTGACGGTTCATCTAACGAAAGAAGCGGTTTAATGTCTAAAAAATTAAATATTACTCAAGAATCAGTGCATTTTGTGATAGCCAATAAGATCAGGAAAAGATATGGATCACATCTGGTTGATGGGTCACGTTTCATTTCATTGTACCTGGTCATGTCATCGCTTGAATGAGTGAGTTGTTACAAAAATGTTTTGTTTGAATAATATCACACGCAGAAAGTGGCCAAATCTGGTAAACAGCATCAAATAATTCAAAAAAAAATTCAAATAAGGCTCTCGTAACATATTAAAACAAGTTCAACTCGTCAAGGTCATACGGCCACCGTCTACCATAGCGAAAACTGTCTACTAAGATGCAGCATCAAAATTTCGTGTAACGGTGGAACCATGGTGTCATAATACTAGGGCTCAGTGAGGAAAGGTGAGCTAAACAAATGATACAAATTTATAGGAAAAGATATTTGGAAACATATTCTTGCAGTTTTTAAGTTCTTTGAGTCTCAGTTTTGAGAAATTGTTCTTAAAAAGTACCACATGTTTCAAGGTCAGTCGAGCGTGAGAACATACAGAGCATTGTCATTTGCCCAAAACACCAAACCTGATGAAACCAAACTGATGAAAATGATTAAGTAGACTCTCAATATGATATAAGTTGCCAATTTTTCAATGGAACTTTGCCACGTGCCCCGGAAATGCAATCTTTCTACCATAGAATAATTGGAACTAGTCTTGTAAGATGTGTGGGTCAAAAATACGCCTTTTAAAGGTTCAAATGAGTTCTTGCGTTGGTGTAGTAGTCAATAATAGTCATAAATGCAATAAAAAACAAGATAAGGACTTTTTGAAAACATATGTAAACAAACTGTTAAACGTCAAAACATTGGGGCAATATAGACCACAACAGCTGCGCTTAGGTAATGGTCTATGCTTTTGCGCACGTTTGGTGAAATGTATTTTCGTTCTATCGTTTGTTTTGCTGTTCAGGAAAGCCCTTAAAATTCTTCCAAAAATATGTTATCAAAATTAAAACAGGTTATGCACGATTTAAACCTACAAAATCGAATCATTTGAAGTTGTGCCTGTTACCATTATTGTGGGGACTAATACAACACTATAGTCTCACCAAGTGCCGTATGTCAAAAGCACCTGCCCATTTTGCCCCAAGCGTAACTGCCCATTTTGCCCCACGTGAAGCATTTTTGTATTTTTTGTTACATTAGTAAAAATACGCATTCAATCGCCTTGCTTTCTTCAGATAAATTGTACAGAAATATCATATCTTTTAAAATATATCATGTAATACTTCAACGCATCCCTGTGACACTGGTTTAAGCTTATTTTCGAAGAGGCAAAAATTACATCAATATGCTACTAAACCTTATTTTGCATTTTTCTTGGTTAATTATTATGTAAGGGTTATGAAATTTACATGGTGTTCATAGAACACTCTAATGAATACACTTTGAGCATTGCAAAGCATCTTTGTAGTCAAATAATGCATAAATAGAGGGTGCCCATTTTGCCCCACATGCCCATTTTGCCCCGCTTTCCCCTACTTACAACGGTTGAGACAATTTTCCATCCGGATGTACATCAATTTCTGCTGACTCAACTATCTATTGTAAATTGATTCGAAATACATGAAGCTTCTCTCCTGCCATTTGCTTCCTACAATACTGCAAGGACAGTGGAATTGCAAGCTTGTACCATTTTGCTTTGCACGATGCGATGATCAGCAGTGGTGTGTCACAGTGAGCACGTAGCACTGTGACCAGGACACGGTAAAACAGATGCCAATATCAATAATCATGTTTCTGACTAATAAACCACACCAAATGAGAGTGCATTTCTGTGCAGCTTGCAATAGCTAGCAGGACATGGCCGCATCATCTGCGTCGATACTGTCGTTGGCAGGCGTACGGCATTGCGTGGACAATTCCCCGAATCCTATGACAATAACTCACTCCTGGGACTGTTCTCAATTAGACGGCAATGAAATGAAACCAATTCAACGCTGTTCGATCGTAACGCCTGTTGGTTGCAAGTCCCTTCCTTGCACCTTCAGACATTTTTCTTTTGATCGCAAATCCATGATTTACATACACAATAATGTGTGCAAATGTGTCGCGTATCAATAGTGCTACTGTGCACATCGCAACAGGAAAGAAAGCTTTAATGATGCAATTTACATTCTTGCACCTTAACTCCGTGTGTCCAATGTCACCGGGTATCGATTTTGCATTACCGCAGTGTGCTAAACGCACCGGAAAGAGTAGTCCCTTGCGGGATTCATTCTTGTAACACTACGCGTGCCAGCTCCTGTGGGAGTGGATGTTCGCGCGGGTGCAATGTTTCGCGTGATGGTAATTAAAATTTATTGCCCACCATTTTGTGATGAGTATGGAATGGTACTGAGGGTAGGGTCAGGTTTTATGTGTGCTCATTAGAACACACACGCAGTAGGGTTGAGTGCGGGTAAAGGAGACATAATGTAGCTGTTTAAGGTACGAATGGGTTGGAATAGTTCGATAGATACGTTACGTTACGTGGCATTTGACTCATAATATAGTCCGACAAATAATAAGCTACGCATATGCGTCCATAGAAACGTTTCGAGTGCTTAAAAAAGGTAGCAAATTACCACTTTCATTGCACGTGGCCAAAATAAAACACTTTAATCCTCTTATTCCCCCTTCTTTCCCCATCCATCATGATAACCGCTTATGACTGTTGTTGGCGTTACGATCATTCATCACGATAGTAGTTCAATCCCTTTTCATTATCCCTTCACTTGGCTGCAAAACCACTCGATGATTGCCTCCCAATGATTGAACGAAAAATTGGCATAAAAAAAACGCTTCATCACTGTGGTAACGGTCTGTTCCGTCGTCGCCCCCACCAAAATCTATTTGCCGAATGATAGTGCAAAAAAGCAACCTACCTTCGCTTCTTCTCCTTTTTCTTTTTCCTGTAAAAGGAAAGGGTGATAAGCATAGCAACTAAAAATAATACATCACAACCATAAACAGTCCATGAAAATGAGTGGCCCTTTTTTGTGAGACGGGGCCGCCTCTAACTAGCCACGAATAGGTAGCCGGGGCGGAAGTTTAAAGCACTCACCATCAACCAAACAAAGCGGCTCAAAAGTAACGTTTATGCTACTGCCCTTTGAAATTCTGGCCACAATTTGTGTAGCAAATGCAATGGTTCCAGCTACCCACACAGGGCCGGTGATAACGATGCTGATAAGGCTTAGATTTAAGGCCAACCCGCGCCGAGCCAGCCGTTTTGATGAAAGTGGGTGGATGATTGCTTAGCTAACCCCTGCGAAGCCTTTTTTTGTTGAGCCCACCCAAATCCCTCCCCATTGCCCATCGGGTTAGCCGAAAAGCTAACGGCGAATAATTACTTCATTTCTCACGCCAGTAATGGGCACGCTGTAAGCGTTATAAATTTGAGTTCGTGTTGTTCCTCTTTACGCCAAATGCTGGGCACAGATTTTGGTGCGGCTTTTGTAGTCGCCGGTCTCGTTTGGAAAACGCGCAAAACAGGAGCACACTTTTCTATTGTTTAAAGGCTGTCGGTAGTACGCTTTTTTCGGTTGCCTAATGTTTACAGCTAATGCGCATAGCGTTACCTCGTACAGGGGCTGCACAGTTTTGAGACGTTAAAAGTGAGTTTGCTTTTTTGAGTCATTTTTTGTTTTGTTTTTATTTTTTCCTTCGGTACTTGCAAGCATTCCTCGCAACACGTCCGTGTAATATATTTCCTTTCCCACATCCTTTACGCATCCTTGACTACACACTCACACACACCTAAGCACATTAATCAGAAGGGAGCGAATCAGCCCGATCGTTAAGTGAACCGCCCGGAAGGAGTTCATTAGAGCAGTTAAGCGCGCCGGTCGGATATCATGCTGCACGCGGCGGCCCCTAGTTTGAACCGATCGTTAATCGATGTGCTTCATCAATTCGTTATTTGGCGAAAAGTTGAGATTTATGAGACACCCTCTCACAGCGTAAGCCCGTACTGGTTGTGTGTTGTTCACCTTTACCAACGGGAGCAGAAAACAAAAAAAGGGAACGAACGAATGTGCGGTGATCCTGCGTGGAAGTCATGCTTTTCCACGCGTTTCCACGTGATCCGTGGTTTATTTTCGGTGTGCGGTGTGGGACGCATACACAAATCTGAAAACAATAACGATATATTATGGGTTTCACGGTACGTGATTCACGAGTGCGCCACGGTAGCGGCAATGAGCTGGCCGCAAGATTTGTGGGCTATAATTCAACCCATTACATTGCTGAAGGATAAAAAGCAAATGTGGAGTGCTATGCTTTGGTTGATGAGAGGAAAGTAAATATTACTCTCATTATCATCCACTTACACTGCATTAGGGTTAAAATTGCCTTCAAAAAATAGCAAAATTGTAATATCAAAAAAATAAAAATAAAACACCACCATGGAGGAACATTATCGCCTTCTTTCAACACACTGTCTGGCTCCTTTGCTCTAAAGGATCATTGAAAAGCGATAACTTGCGCTCAAACCTCCCACCGCACGGGAAATTGCCACTTCGATGCGGTTCGGCTATGCAAATGCTCTTCGATAATCGATTGCAAGGTCAATTTCTCCGGGCGCTTGGATGATTTGGCAAACGCCCTTTAAAATGAAATTACGCTCCACGATCGAATAATGCCTTATTTTCTAACTCAATTGTGGCTGCTATTTGTTTTTTGCTGCTTCCTTTGCTATGTATCTTGCTCGCCAAATTCGAAAACCGAATACACACAGTGGAAAGAGCTTTTCAGTCATCGTGCAGCAGACGAGCACTGCTGGCACCGGGCACCCCCGTCAAGCTGTCATAAAACGTCACGGCAATGTCGCGAACAGTGACACCCCGGAATCTACCCTCAAAAGCACATTTGCATGTCGTCGGGTTGTAATGATAAACCAAAAAAGAAAAAAAGACAAAACCCCAAGAACGCTATCCGCAGTCTCTTGATAGCGCCTTCCTTTTCCACACGTGAACGCGAACGTGGGGCGCGAAAGGCGCTGCTTGTGCTGCGATGTTACAGTCACAGTAGCCTCAGCAGCGCCGGCCGGTGTGGGGCGTTGTGTCGCAACCATCGCTAATAAATGCTAACAACGGCACGTAATCATTCTTTGCGATAACGATCTCATATTTCTTCGCCCATTTGCGTGTGTCTCCGGCCGACCGACAGCCAGCCCACCTGGCATCCCGGGCAGGAAGGATTTGTCGCGAGTCTCCGGGCACCACGGCAGCCCGTTTCGGGGGGCCTTGTGACGCTTCGCTGTCATTTATATGCTGAAGGCAAATTGAGAAAAATAACACTCACTTAAAACCCGCCATCCCGCCAGACACACTACATCCGCCAGCCCGGCCCGGCCTGCCCGTTCTCGCTTGCCGCGGTGCAAATTCGCTAACGACGGTGCGACGCTGAGGTGCGAGGATTGAACCGTAAATTCACCCACAATCCGCTCCCTTTTTCGCTCCAGGATGCATGGGTTTGGGCTTGGACTGGGGGCGCCTCCATGCAGGTGGACTTATCCGCAAGGTATTGCACAATGGGACGCCCCGGATCTGAGACAGGAGGTATCGTTGCACGGGGAAGGGGAGCTGTGCATCGGACCAGCACCATTACCAGCACGACTCTTGCGGGGCTCTGCCTTTGGCATCGGAAATGAATGGAATGAAACACAGTGCAATGAATGAAACATGCATTTCGGAAAATGTGGCGAATCGTTGCGGTGCATTCATAGAAAAGTACTTTGTTGCTGGCTGTGTTTGTGTCAGTCATTCGAACTAAACGGGTTTTAGTGCAAGCTCAATTCGTGGAACGTGCATTAGCATGCTGCTGTATTGTGCTATACTGCTTCGGTAAAATATATCCTCTAGCTAGATATAAGGTATTTCAGGTGGATACTTACATCATTTTCATGTCCAAGAACAAGTTTTTGAAACTATTTAAATATTCCTCAACCGTAAGCAATCATGTGATATCCAACGGAAATCCTGATGCATATCTGAACATTGTTCTAACGCTGCCAGACATTGAATATCTGCAACGAGTTTGAATTAGATTAATTAATTAAAATTCATTCTAAATGTTGTGAAAATCCAAGTTCTTTTTTCTTTCCAAACATTTTTCTCCATCTCACTCTATTGTCTTACAATTGCAAGCCTGATCATAGAGTCCAATGAAGTACAAAGCTTAAAGCACTCACTGCAACACTGACTTCTTACACACTGAACATTTCCCTATGTTTTCCCCTTCCCCGTGCTAATCAAACACCCGACACACTCGAGCTCTTGCATTTCGATGATTCCGACTTCAACGAGCCCCACCAATCCCCTCTCAGCCACCCGTTCACCCCCTCCCCCCACCGGGTGTAACGATCCCATAAAAATGCCATTACGTGCAAACGAGCCTAACTTCCAAGGCCCGCTTCCCAAGTGCCGCATTACGAGCTGGCTGCGACTTCTTATCCTGATTTTTGAACCAGGGTTCTTCCATTTCCCACTTCCGGCGGCTCCTTCGACCCGATGTACTGTGGGAAAATCGTGCTTCCGTACGGTGTTTTGGCATCGAATTAATAACCTTCATCGGTGAAATTTTGCCTCCACCATTCCGGTCACGTGATGATGATCGATTTTTATTAGCACACGTATCATCAGTTTCATGCTCCTTCCGGCCCGGCCGAGGTATGGAGCACCGTCGCGCACCGGAATTATGTCCTAAATTTAGCGCCAATCAAAGGAAATGAAGGACACGCGTCGGCTGGAGGGAAAGTACTTTTACTTGTTATTGGCACAAATTATGCTCGATAGGGCCGCAATGCCGCGAAGCGTAAACCGTGCGCGTATACAGCAGTTGGTTGCCAGGTTTACTTGGTGTTGGGAGTAGAGCTGTACTGGCCGACAGACAAGCAACAAGTTCGGGCATGTATTGTGATTGTGGAAGGTCGCATGTTTCTCTTCCTTCGGGGTGTTTTGTACTGGTGTATAGGTGGAATTTTGGTCACTTTGTTTAATTAAAACGTATTTGCTAATGGAATAAATCCTTCGGATATTAGTTACAGCTTGATGGAGCTGCCATTCAAAGGCTCTTTGGATTTCATCAATACATTTGATTCATTTATATGTTGGTTGATTACAGCTGACTTACAGTTTGCGACGATGCGTTTAATTCAAAGAAGCTGTAAGTGTTTCTTATGAGCAAGAAGAGTTTTTATCTTCCCGCAGCTCCTACATCAGGGTTAGGTTGATTACTCAGAACTGGGCATGGAACATGGAACTAGACACTGCTTCTAGTAAGTACTTCTGCAAAGCTAAAGCACTATCGATTCTCTCCTGACCTTTAACAGCAAAGAAAAAGGCTTTCCTTCACGAGGCTAAATCATAGTTGTAGGGGAAGGTAGGTAAAGACGGACACGTTAAGAGAAATGGTAAAAATCTAGGGATATATAAGTGCAACGACCATGAAAATGGGCATACATTATCTTACACTCATGTTTTATCAGAAAGTGTGTTAAAAGTTTTAAGTTTCCATTGCTGTTTGCGTTTTTTTTATGAATGAAAAACTTTAATTTTTTTCGTGCAGTTTTGAAATGTTCGAGTAAGACGGCCACCTGTTATGGATGGACACTATGAAGGGTAAGATAGACACCTATATAAAAAACGTTGGAAATTGAAGAGGTTTATACTATTTTAACATATCCTATTGCTTTCCACATCATGGTACGTACATTAACCAATTCTAGGCCAATTGCAACGACAGTTCATTCAGCCGTGAATTTAGGAATTGTAAGCGGCGCTTGTAATATATCGTAGAATGCAGCATCTAAAGCATTATTGAAGTATCGCGCACTAACAGCTGACGTTGCTCCAGCTTAGAGAAAAACAGTCTAGAATTTCCTTTTAGGAAATTATTTTGGGACTTGGGGACAATTTTTGGGGGGACTTGTTAATAATTTAAGCCATTTTCCACCATGTCAAAATTCAACATTTGATATTTGTAACCCCGTAGAATTTCTCATCTAATCCTGAACATGGTCATATCAATGCCTCATCTTTTTATTGCTTAAAGTTGTCCAAGTCGTGATAAGATATTGGATTTCGTGAAGAGCCTCATCAGCGTCGAGCGAGTAATAGCATAACGAATGGCTATTATTTTGACCGGTGTTTCATTTTTTCGCTTAATTCAATATTGTCTCTAGTTGCTGATTGGTTTAAAGCTTCGGAATACCCTTATTTAAGGTATTTGAAGAAATCTATTCATCATCAATTGATATAAGAAGTGAAATAAATCAATTAATTCGGTGTCCATCTTTCCCTACAATAAAGTGTTCGTCTTTGACGCTTTGGTGTCAGGATCTTTAAACCACCAGAAAACAAGATTTTGTGTTGCTTTCATTCTCGTTCTTTCGCCAGTTTTTTCATCAATGATCACGACAACTCATTCACGTAATAAAACTTCCAAAAATATAAACAATCCAAGTTACAGAGCTTAAGATCTGCAGTAATCAAATCAGATCCACAAGGGTGCACACAATAATTTTTTTTCATGGATTTAAACAATTTTGCATATATTATGCCAAAAATGTTCTCAAATGTGTTGTTTAACCTTAAGTTAGAATGCTGCATTGTTGATTTTTTCGAAAGCTACCTATTTCATGCATTTATGGCAAGTGTCCATCTTACCTGTAGTGTACGTCTTTACCTACCTTCCCCTACATTGGTCCTCCAAAAGAAGAAGAGCAGTGGCAATATTCTAACATGTAGCTTTACCCAGGTTAAGAAATGCGATGTTGGATAATACCATTAGACAAACTGATTATATGCATTGCTATATTCAGTGCACAATTAATTCCATTAAAAGAAATAGCATAATTGTTAGTCATCGTCGCACATCAGGAGCAAGTCTTCGCAGGTTTGTATTAAATATTGCGTAGTCACTTACCTGTTTAGTAAATCCACCGAATGATGTCCCGCTTCTTCTACCTATGCACATTCTGGAAATACAACACATGGGTAATGATTATGTGTTGGTAAAATAAAAAAGAAACAAATCTTTTCGTAATAAGGTTTCCTCACGTGTGTAGGAGCAATTCTGTTGTGCGAGTAATCTATGATTCCAGAAGATATAAAATGTCCAAACATGATCAATGTAGCTGGAAGTGCTCACATCCCAGCAAAAAAAAAACAACAACTCCTAAACCTGTTTTAAAATTAAATAATGTACCGCTGCAAACAATTTGCACGTGACACCAAAATCCAATAAAAAGTTAGCCTTAAGCTCACCTTTATTTACTGTGCTTCTTCCAAGTACTTTTTGTGCGTGCTCTTTGACTCTTCCTCTCTCTCTCTCCCTCTCTCTGTCACTCTGTTGTCTCATTTTTTATTAACCTAAACTCTTCGTACCATCGCTTTTCCCGGTCTTATCCAGTGGGCAGCTTTTATCAAACCGACCGGTCTGATTGAGCTATACCAAGTTCTCCTGCGATCCTTCTGCTGCTGCTGCCAGTTGGATGTGCTTTATTGTACTTTTGCTCGTTTCGTGTGTAGTTTCTTATGCAGTTCTCTTACATGTATGTGCGTGTTTTGTGTGTGTGTTTGTTGCACTGATTTGATGGACAGGATTAGGTTACAACGAACTGTCGCCTTTGTTTTTATCCATTGTTGTGGAGCATTCTGGTTCTGGTTTCGTTCTGTGTTGTTTTCGTCCTTTGATGCTTTCCTTGCACTTGTTTGTTCTTTTACCCCCATTTTTGCCGTGCACTGATCGCCTGCAGGGAGTAGGAAACGTACGAAGATTTCAGGTTTTCACCGGCAAAGAACTGGCATTCCCAAGCACTCTCCGGGACGTGCAGATCTAATCCGTCTTCATTTTGGACCCGGGCACAAGGGTAATACTTGCGCTGCCATGCGTTTCCGAATGCTGTTTGTGGTGCACAAACAGGGGATGCTGCTTCTGTGACCATTATGTCTAACCCCATTCCTCCCGTGCGCTGCTGGCACGTCTTATCCCAGCAGGGCAGGATAATGTTACGGAATCCGTAACACCGGTGTAAGCTCTGTATTTCTACTGCACCACGTTGTCAACAATGCGGACACGGGCGACACGGTCTGCAGAAAGGAACCCTCGGTACCAATCCCGCAAGGGGGATTCTGTTTGCTGACGCCTGATTGATATAATCTCGGCACACGGGCCACAAGGGTTACTGCTGAGCTTCGTTTCGTCTTCGTTTTGCGACCGGATGCTGTTAGTTAACTTTTCACTACCATTGCAATAGCACATGTATCCTCTCAGGCCGACATAAACCGACACCGATTCACACTAAATTGGCGACAGAACGACCAAACACTGGTGCTGACCATTGACAGAAGACTGTTGACAGAAGGAGCGAGCAGTAAGACAGCGCAGTTTCGGTGCTTTAGTGTCACGGCTGTGTTTCGAACGAACACGGCGCCCACTGTCGTCCGGTTTAATTGAATTGAACTTTCACACCCACAGTTTGTGAGTGCCGAAGGGGTAAAAGTGTACGTATTGGATTGTTTTCATGTGCACATTTGGTCAAGATTCAATTTACGACACACTGTGCCCGTTTTTAAGCCCTATTGAGTGTGTTGAGCTGTCAATCGGTACCGGTTGGTTTGTTGGGTGCTAGCAAGAATTGCAATTGCAAATTGCGTTTGCTGCCATGAAAACCAAACGTTGTCCATTGTGTTGAAAAAAAAGTGCTGTTCAGCATGATGTCAGAATAATGCGTAATGATGCTATGCGTAGCAACAATAATCCTTAAACCGATCGGTCGATCACTTAAAGGACGTTGGCAAATTGACTTCTTACGACTCGCTTTGTCCCAATGCAGTAATGGGCAAATAAAATACAACCCGAGTGACCCTAGCCGGAAGCATTTGAATGTCGTAAACATTTACGACGATTTTTTATGCTACCAAACCACCCCTCCCCCTCCCCCTTATCAGCCCTGAATGTATTATTGTATCACGTCAACGATTTAAACCAATTCGCTAGCCCCGGTTTGGCAAAACAACCATCTATTTTGTAGGGCTTTTATTGATGCTATAAATAATTTTAGATCACTTCACGTACACGGGATTTGAACTCGAGGTGGCATTTGTTTTGCGCAAAATGGTGATGTTTGCTATGAAAACGAGTTTCCAATAATTCAAAACGATGACACGGTTTCTGTAAACTATAAAATGTGTTTTATATCGATATTTATTTCACCAACGGAATACCAAACTTGATGCGTATGTAAAACATGAAGTAAAATACGTTTCAAATTTTCATTGCAAACTTGCGATTTAGGTCCATTTCCTGTAGACTGATTTGTACAACCATTGCACATTGGGCAAACGCCTGTATAAAAAATCGAAAAACCAACTTCGTCGCTGGTTAACACCATACACATTTTCTTAAAATAGATACTTACTTTTAGTTGAAACCAAAATATTTTACGTTTTTTTCTTAAACTTTCTGAGCTATAGGCCATCAAAGTAAAAACTTTGTGTTTTTAAACCCAAATTTGAGCTATTTTTCGATTGAACATAAACCATAATATTTTAGTTGGATTTTGATGATGAATGTGTCGTTCGAAAGGTTTTTTGTCATACTTTGGTGTTATGTCTGAATATTTTGCGAAAACTTGTTTTTAAAGATCATAAATGATTGAAAACCAAACATCACTGCTGAATTTTTGGATATTTTATTTTGGAGAGTGATTTTTTTTATGATTCGACTCGATTTCACTCGTGAGTCGTATATCATAAGAAATATCAACTTTTTTCCTACGTTTTGTCGTTAAAATTAACTGCGACCATCCGCGACCCCGAAAATTATTTAACTCTTTCTTGAAAATAGCGCGAGCGATTTTGACATGTGTTGTTGTAGGACCCATACACCACAAGTACCAACTCCAACTACCTGTCATAAACGGGTATTTGAAACAAACAGGCCTAAAAAACAAAGCTGAACAGAGGACATACAGTTTAAATAAGGTCGTAAGATAGGAATCAGCTCTGTTCAAAACCAACCATTAAAAACATAAATTTTTTAGCGCGTAATACTTTAAAAATTCATTTTCAGTAAGAAACCTATTCCGCCTTCGTTTTAATTCCTAACAATTGTTGTTAATGCTGTTGACTACTACACATTAGTACAATGTTGTGAGCGATAATTATTATTTTGACGCTGTCTTGACGATTTTAGTATACAACTACCCTATAAAGTAAGACCAATTGTATAGAATGACGAAAAACTGCAAAAGCACGAGGAATTGATTTTCATCCGGGCGTTTGTATGGCCGTTGCCCACTGTGCATTGATACGCTCATGATCAATCAGACCGTATCGCAGAACTGCGCACTCATGTAACGATTGCCATATTTTCACTTAGTCGATCCTAAACCAAAAAAAAAAAGAAAAACAATCTGTCCTGGGAAATCAGTCCATCTCGAACATAAAGTACTTTGCATTGAACGTACGTGAACAGTTTACCTTTTTTCCTTCTTCTTCTTCTTCTTCTTCTTCTTCTTCTCCAAATTCCATTCATATACTTTGTCCGCATTTCGCCTGCCGCTTGCCAGAGAGGAAGTAAACAAGCATTCAGACACATACACACAAAAAAGGAATAAATTTTTCACCTCCTTACCACCGCCCAAACCTCACCCCTGAGCCTTTTTTCCCAGCAGGGAAGTCCATTGCAGGCGATAGCCGTAAGGGGTTTTTTATTTGCTCGCTTTCCTGTTTTCACCGCGCTGCCTCTGACAGCTCACATTCAGAATCGAACATTACTGGCCCAAAGTGTAGCGTAAATTGCTTTTACCACAGTTTTCTCTCCACCAATCGACCAAAGAGCCGTTGTATGACTGAGCTTGGAGAGGGAGAAAGAGGGTACCACGGGCAAATTGCCTGCAAACGTGTTTCCTTTTGGGAAATCCGCCGCACCAATGGCAAATCGAGTGGACCATTAAAAGCTCGCACGTTCCGCGCAATTCCACCTACCTAACGATGCAATGTGTGTGTGTGTGCCCGTTTGCGATGTGTTCAGAATCGACTTTTGATCTTTTTATTTCCCCCCCGCCCCCGAACGGTTTCCCATTCCCGGGTACTGATGCTATCCCCAAGGATATCGTCGTCGCAGAATGCTGCGCCAAGTGCGGGACGGTTTTGTGTTTCGCTAAAAGTAGACCTTACACTGACCAAAACATTAGCGGTATGCTGTTGCATATGGCTAACCCCTTTCTCGCCGGGAGCTCTTGATCGCTCATAAAATCGTACCCACGGCAGCGATGGGATGGGCTTCTGGCGGTGTGGAGTTACTGGCTGCCATCGATCCTGCTGGCGCAACCGAGTGCGCCGAGAAGCGAGAATACATCACGGCGGTGCTGTGCGCGGTTTTATGATTAACTTTTGGGAAATCTATCCCTACTGCCGCTGGTGTAGTATCTCGGTGGACTGGCTGATGCGCACAGTGCGCACGCGGAAAGGACATCTCCGGCCGACCACGCCGACCGTATCATCCGGAAGCGCTTACATCACACTCAGCATTGTGGGCCGGAAGTATACGTTCGCTTTGCGTTTGGGAGCGTCAATTTATCCCGGCCCGCCCCTTTCCCACCACCTCTCCACGGATGTGCAAAATTATGCAAACTTATTTAACCCGACCCGGCCCTGAATAATTAACGCCAATTTAAGAGTGGACACACGTACATACACACACACGCCCCCGGTAATGGAAACCGAAGCAAGCTAACAAACAAATATACAAACATTCGGCATTTGAAGGGACGCTGTTGGGACGGTTTAGGAGCCGCGAAACGTGCGCCATGCTGTCGTGGGAAAATGTGTTGCCCCTCCATCGGCAACGGCAGGGCAGTGGATGAGAAGCAGAACGCTCCAATGCACGGTAACATGAGTTCGGAGTGTTCGGAGCAGCGGGTGCGCTTTAAATGTAAAAGTGAGCGCAAACAATTAAGCCAACCGGCGACTAAATTAATTGGACATTATTTATCATGCCGCGGCTGAAGTGGGCGTCAGTGTGTATGTGTGTGTGTGTGTAGATATGTATGTTTGCTCGGCAAGTAGAGCTAACTACCTAGGGCCTACCTAGGGCTGACGAAATGGATTGATGTTTGACCTTTTTGTTGGGTTTAAAATTAATTACATGCAGTGAGATGTATTTGAAAATAAAACTATGAAACATGTTAAACATAGACTAAATGTAACAAAAAGTGGTTTAACTTAAAAGAAAATAAAATAAAGAACCAAGAATATGAACAAAACCATGATTGGGGTCCTTTCCGTTTTAAGTTCGTAGGCTGAAATTTCAGCCTATCAGCTGTTTGCATTGTATAGCAGTTTTCGAGCAGCTATCTAAGTGGGTATAATATACAGGTGGGCTTATCCCAAGGTGTATGAATTTAGAAAGCTGATTTTTATCGCTTCTGTTTCTGAGTGTAGATTTTAAAAGTGTTTTGTTTATTCGTCAAAAGTTCAGAAAGCTTGTTTGAACACAAGTTTTCACCCATTCTGTCAAAAAGTGATATTAAAATTTGGTTATAAAAAACATGCTATGAGACCATCTGGACTTTGATTCTGCACATACACTTTGATTCTGGATTCCTTCACCAGATCGCTTTCATGCACATTGCCGTTTTTGCCGTTTGTTTTTCGAGCAGGTACTCGAATCTAATTCTAGCTTTGAGGCTAGAATAATCTAGACTGAAAATTGCAGGCTAGTTTTATGTGTGGTTTTGTATAGAGTGTTGACATGATTTCAGTCTCCAACGGTCAAACCCCATATAAAAAAGCGGACTAGAATCGTAGAGGGCCCCATTAATTGATAAACGGTGAGTTTCGTTTACCAGAGCTGCGAAACAAAGCAGGTGTAACAAATGCAATTTGAAGTACAAGTATCAATAGATCATCGACGTATCACATGATAGACTGCCTGCCATTGCACCAATTGAGTCCACACATACTGATTTGCTTTAAGCATCCACTCAACCGTTCACTTCTCACCATCCGACGCCCGGCGAAGAAGCAACACTCTTCGGTGCGTGGTGCGTAATTGAAAACATAAACATCGCCCCAAACCGAGTTAATCGGCAGGCTAATTTAGCAGGATAATGTGCGTCCGTTTTGCGCGACCAATTACGCCTACGTTGCGCCTGCAGACCGCACCGGCAACTGTTGTTTATTAGTCATTATGCAATCAGTGTCGCTTGGTATTGCGCGCGAGTGTGTGTGTGTGTGTGTGTGTGTGTGTGTGTGTGTGTGTGTGTGTGTGAGGGTAAGTGTGAAGGGAATTGGATTGTTTGCTCCGCTTTGACTGTTAATGGTGAAATCAAACTATGGCTGTGGATGTAAGCGCACATTTGTGATCTATGATAGAAAGACATGTGCGAATTATTTCTGAATCGATTCCGGTGTACTTGAATGATTGATAGCCTTTGTACTTGTTGTTATTTTTTATGCTTCTTTACTACTGTCGTATTGTTTAAAACTTAGCCGCTTTATTTTAAACGCCACAGATGAAATTCACTTTAACAATTAATAAGCGTAGCACGCACGTCTGACCCTTATCGCGGTCCGTAGGAGAGAGCCCCCGTTGGTGTATCGATCTCTTGCATCATGCAGAAGACCGATCACCTATTATCTCTCCCGATCGGCACTCATCCTGTTGGCTTCCAGGGGTAGGCAAACTCTTTTGTCGCTCACAACAACTATTTTGTTTGTTTCTAAGTTTTGTTTATTTTAGTCGTGTTGGCCTATACATCCTTTCCTTTTTAACCTTTCCTTTTAGTTCTTTCCTTGCATTAACACTTTTTTTGCTGTATTAATTTTTTCTTCACATTATTTAATTCACAGACATTTTTCTGCTCCCTTTTTGTTATGCTTAAGTCGATAAGTTGTTGGAATGGTTAAGATTTAGGTACTATAGCAAAACGAAACGAAACGATTACGAAATTGCAAAAAAACATTCTTTGCTTCAAAATGACTGACTTTTTACACCGAAAAGAAACATACGAATAACTCTCCATCTTTTTTCGGTAATACGGCTATCTGCAATGAAGTAAAGTAGTGCAATAGTTATCAATCGCGCAACATTCGGCGAACCGTTTATATCCCTCCAATTCTGCAGCACGAGCAGCAATGGTGCATAATTTCTTCAGGGAAATTTAAACATTTTCTCAATTCTCCTCCGCAGCATTGCCCTTCAGAGACACGTGTTTTTTTCTTTTTCTTCTCTTTCCTTCTCCATCTCTAGGCCAAATGTAATATATTCTTCCCCCCCATAACCGTTACTTCACTCGGCACCCGGCACTGTCTCATTTCAATGTTCGGCAACTGATGGTGGCATTCGTTCCAGGGAAGGATAAGTTTCTGCCAAAAAGGTACAATAGATATTCACCAAAATTTATTGGCCACCGCATGATTTACTATCCGTCCGTCCCGATGCGCTCGTGCGCTAGTGTTATTAAGAAAGAAGCAAAGGAGAGAGGAGCAAACTATGAGTGCGAAAAAGGGAAGTGTGGAAAAAGGACTCGCGCTTGCCCGAAACGCAGAAACTGTACCATCTTGCCCCAGTACCGGGGTTTTCTTTTCAGTAACGATCGTGAAGACAAAAAAAAGGAGACGGCTGTGGCTCGGTTGCGCAAAATTGATGCGTTCGGTGCAGCCGGGCAACGGGCATTTCTTCGTCTCTGTGTCCTTCCTAGAAACGCAGTTGAATTCATTAGTTTTTGAAATGGCTGCACATTTGCATAATTGAATAACTTGTAGCGCTATCGGTGTGGGCGATAGTATCGCACACGCTTGTGCTCGGGCAAGACACTTGGGTACAACAAAATTGCAAGCGATTCATCACAAACTAACGGTTGGACAATTCAGCACCGAAGTTCCGGCTAACATGTGGCTTGATTTGTTCTAAGAATTCCAGCGAAAGCTGCATATCTTATTAATTGTGTTTTGTTTATTATTTCTCATCATGAGTTGTATAAAATGTTAAAAAAGTTATCTCCTTTTGAACTATAAACAATGCAAAAATACAACTGTAATAAAGCGTCAAATTGCCAATCATTAGCTAGCTATGAGTCTTTTCAATGTAGCTTCATTTCCAATTGTGATATACGGTAATGATGTATACCAGAAAATTTAATGGCTTCATGGGTACGTAATCATCTCCCCAAATAAGTAGCAATAATAGCTCACCATTTGAAGGGAAACATCAAAGGAAGACGTGGAAAAATATGTATAAAATTTGACACACTTAATGTGTTTTTTTTGTCCTTTTATTCCTCCAAAGACCCCCTGTACCAAACAGCAGCAAAACACATGCAAGCCGCTCCAACGTGTTGGGGAGTTTAGCCGTCACTAATTCCAATTCGGGACACGCAGCTAATTGAGCGTGTAATTGATTTTTCTTTATCGAGCTGAAAATTTGCGAATCAGTCAATCCACTGCGGAAACTGGCGTGGAACATAATCACAACGAAGCCGTTCCACATCTACTTACCACCCTTTTCGCAATGCCACGCGGGATGACACGTTTTTCGATTACAATCCTTTTTCTCTCTCGGTACACTCATCCCTCTGTACACACAGCACACCTGATGTGACACATTCCATTTGGCCTGGATCGTGGGGTAAAAGTTGCTCCATCTTGGCACCTTGGCGTGGCCTTGCAGCAGCGTGTGTTGAGTATCGTACAGCTCCGAGCAGCATCGTGGATGAAGGAAATTGATTGGATTAATTAATCGTTCATATCTTGCCACCAACGTCTATTGAACACGTGGCCACTGCTTCGATCGGGCGAGTGAGTGTCTTTTAACTGTGCAAAAATCAATCAATAATTCACTTCTGAAGCCTTGACACAACGATGGAATGTTGGATATCGTTTAGCCAGTTGTATCTTTAGCAAAGTTGTGTAATGGGAGGAAAAAAAAGCACACCTCTTTCACCATTCAAAGCACACATAGAAGTCGTTTATTTTCTTGTCACACCAATTCGTTACATCATTTCGTCCGACATGCACATTGAGAAAGGGAAAAAGCTTTGGAAATTACTACTACTAATAGTCCTAAAAGCGACACCTCTCCATCAGCAGCTGGAACCGGGCGGGCTCCGTCCACATTCTGGTGCGGCCGCACGGTTAGTTCGTTGTGTTGTGAAACAGTTGGCAAATTTACAAGTGGCCGCCTAGCCTTCCGGAACGCACTTCCGAAAGCAAGCACAGTGCCGGCACCACACTAAAGCGTACATGTGTGGTCCCGACCTAACCCTAATGCTAAAAGATGCGACTGAAAGTGGGAGATAGAGATATCAGTTCCTTGCACTTGCCCTATCTATAAAGCAGCGCTCTCTGCTCCATCGCAAGCAGATATTTCACGGTTAGCGAAGGTCGCTTCGCTGATTAATACTGACAGCTTCATCTCGCCGTGGCAGCCGGGCTACCTCCTTAATCTCGGCCCCAGTTCCCGAGCGCTTTCGGGCACCTTTCGCCGTGCATAGGGCGCTGTAGCGTTGGCTTGGGACTTTGCTCGGCTTCATCCATTTGCTGCTCCACTCCGCAGTAGTTCGCTTCAGATTGGGGCCCAGGAGCGAAGGAATGCGATTCGCAGCAGATCTGGCAGCCAAAGGTGGATCTGTGGAGAAACAGAGCAGAGTAATATCGACCAAAGGTTTAAAAATGGTTTATCTCACGTTGAGAAAGAAGTTGATAAGGGTGGGAGGAGGGGGGGGGGGCGGGAGTAGAGCTGTCATTCATCCACATGTGAACAGTGCGCTCTACCGGGAACAAGGAACAAGGGCATGCCGGAAATATGGCATCGAGATCAACGAACCGGCTTCCGTAGCCGATCTCTTTTTTTTTTCTTTCGCTCTCTGGTCGCTTCCGAGGAGAAGGAAAACTCTGCGGAAACATAATTTCCGCCCATGGATGCCTGCTCCAGACAGGTGACAGTTTTCGTCAACAGTATGTGATCTTGGTTGTTTTTTGTTCCTTCGTTTCTGCCGTTCCTATTGACTCACGTTGTGATGTTAGGTGCGTAGAGTTGTACAATTGCGAATAAATCCTGCTAGCTCTCTTTTTCATTTGAACTTATGTCTCAACAAATCCTTTTGTCGTTCAAAATGAAATTATACAATTTAAAATTTAAAAGCTGTTCAACAAGCCGTTTATTGTCCATTAATATTGCTTCCCATTTCGTCCCTTGACAAGCGATTGAATCTGCACATCTGCGCTTAGCTTACCCATTCGCCCTGCTCACAAGTACCCGCCCTAACCACTGTCAAACGCTTATCAGCATTTTCGATCATTCCTAATCATACCCCAAAATCCCATGGCATCAGCATCTGCCCTCCGTGCCGTAGCGCGTTTCACATTGGTTAACGTTCTGTTTAGCATACCGATAGCCCATCCCAGCCCAATTTCCGTTCGTTTTGTCAGTGCGGAATCAAATGACAGCATCGCAGTGCTGTGCTAAACGATATAGAATTTAAATTAACGAAACCCATACCCACACACACACACACAGAGGAAAACAAAAATCCCCCAAACCGACAGTTAAACAGCGGTTCGACGTTTGGTAAATTATTCAAAATCAACATTAATCTACATATTGACGTACGTCGCTGCCAAGGACGAACCTGTCGAATGCACACGATGCTGACGGGTAAACGGAAAGGGATAAACATCATTCAACCCACCCGAGTACCGTGGGTACGCCTTCCATTCGATACATCTTTTCGTTTGGAAGACGTTGTTGTTTTCCCCCTTGTTGTGGAAGCAGTGGAAAACAAAGTCGACCGTACGAAAGATTTTCGGCAGATCACCGTGTATCGATAAGCGAGATCTAAATTTGTGATTTGCTCGAAATAACAGCACAGCCTCCACAGTGCCAACCATCCGTTTTGTGCAGATTACGCTGAACTCATTGCCATGGAGCGAGATTTGATGAATCGTGACGAAGGGCTGTGCTTCAGCATCACTGCCCCAACGATGATTCACTCTGCCTACTCTGCCACACAGCCAAGCCATGTTTTATTCACTCTGCTCGAGCAATGCAACACTGCTGGTGCTTCCCTTACATCGTACTTAATTTATTTGCATATTCGCGAACGTTCGCTACCCCATCCTTCCCCCCACCACTAAAGAAGCACAAACAAACAGACAGACATAAAATAAACACACACGCGCGCGCGCACAAACAGGACGTTTGTCGTACTACGGGCAGAGCGCGTGCAACGATCAAAGTGCCTGCCAGCGGGAGCTGCCGCTGACTCTCGGTTGACATTTAAGGCAAAAGCATAAACTCAAACCCTCCACGTAAACATGAAACAGCCAAAACAGGATGTCAAACATCCTCACAAATTGTGCGTGCTGGTGCTTCTAGGGCATTCTGCTGCTCTTTCGCCCACTGATACAGGGTGCGCTGTTTTCTTCGAAACCAGCTCTGAGCAAAAGCTCCTTGCTTCTACACGCACGTGTGTGTGTGTGTGTGTGGTGCTTTAAGGAGAATTCATTAAAATCAATGCGCCGTTCCTGTTCCAACTTCTCGAGCGCTGGGGCGAAGGATTCGATTGAACACAAGCCCATATTGTGTGATGGTAAGATTTCTCAGCAAGTGGTACATTAAACTCGCAGGTTCCATTCAATTCGTTAGGTGGAATGTTGAACATGAACTGAACATTTCGGGCTAATCCCAACGATTTTTTAAGAGCGAACTTTTAAAGAAATAGGTTCGTATACATATTTACAGCTTGTTTCGCTTGTAGCGGCAAATTATTTAAATGGTAAAACTTAACGATGCATTCACCTGATAGCGATTGGTCCGCATATCCTGTTATAAAATTCCTGTTACGAACCTTCAACCCCGGGAAATGTTGGTGCAATTTTGGGCCGCAATGAAAACCATAGTAACGCAACAGTTTTGAAATATATTTTATTTTAAATACATGTTTTCAGCTGCAATACCGCAAATCATTTCGCAAAATCTCAACGCAATTTAGAATGGCATCGAAACATAAAACAACTCTCATCGACTATCTCCTTTAAACAGCAATCGCAACTACTCGGAATGACGATTTACGCCGAAAGCGCATTGGTTGTAAGCTTTTAATCAACATTTCGCGGATAATAAAGGGTACGCACAAAGTTTGTACGCTGCAGCGGTACGGTTCCCTGTTAGTTCCCAGTTCCGGAAACAAGCACGCTTGTTTTAATAACAATTTTGTGTAACTTTTAACAAACCTCGTTATCTGACGCTAAAGTTTTAATCAGCCAATTATTACGATCATGAGCACGGTGCAGTCGCTGAACTGTTTTTGATTTATAAACAGACACACAGACACATTTACTGGGAACCCCATTTTAAAGCTCGTGTTTTCGAAACTACAGGGTTCCCGATGTTGAAGGAGATAGTTTTGAGCAGACAATCCCCGAATGTGTACGAAACGTGTCACTCATCTATTCGGACTAACATGGACGGACAAATTTGGTGGTTGGTCAATGGTCAGATCCGATCCGAGCTGCCTTTGCCGTGTCCCTAGGGATACTCGGTCCGGGCGCAAGTGAAAGAAATCGTCCATCACCTAGATTAATTAGCAAATGCACAACGTGATACGGACTTTTGTATAATTTCTTTGCCTTTCCTGTTTGCCACACACTCACACACTCGCAGTACAGTGTGCTAAATTTCGGTAAAGGATGGTGACGTGTGTGTGTGTGTGGGTGGGTTTATCTGACTGTTTGTTTAATTAGCCAATGGCAACATATGGTAGGGTTGCTTAGCAAGAGAAAAGGAAAACGAAGGAAGCGGGAACGAGGAATGATGTGAGCACTAATTTGAAATACGATCCCGGTCTCGGTTGGGTTAGGTGAAAAGTAAATACGCAAACAATATCCCGTGGGCGAGCAGAACAGTGGATAAGCTATATATAACCTTCCAGTACTAGAAATATACAACACAGCTAAAGCTAACCGCCCTATAGTGTTTAGCATTTTGGCATACCAATTTAATGTGCATAACATACCGAAATGATACACCATCGTTCTATCGATTGCGTCGATCTCGCAGTCATCTGGGAAGGGAAGTGTCGTTCACATTCCCCGCAGAACACGTAAAAACAAACGAACTCACCGTGGTGCCCTATCCGGCCAACACGGCCTATGCCGTGCCAACACGTCGTAAGATTTTACTGCTAATGATAACTTTACTTCCGTGTTGCAGAATGTCAGGGAAATGCTGCTCATATTTTTCCTCTAAATTGTAACGATAATGCTCTGCTTGCCCTCTCGTAAACCATTCTAAAGTTCAGCCGGTGTTTTCATGCCGGTCCGGTGGACATTGTTGCGTCTCCTTATCGTACCAGGCGG
The DNA here is from genome assembly GCF_017562075.2 of Anopheles merus. NCBI lineage: Eukaryota > Metazoa > Arthropoda > Insecta > Diptera > Culicidae > Anopheles > Anopheles merus. The sequence goes on along the minus strand of NC_054082.1, from coordinate 34,858,832 downwards.
CACAATGCCAGGAAAACATTACATTATTTAACATCACACCATGAGGAAGGTGCTATTACTTGAAGTTGATGTTTCCCTGTCACTAAAATTAATGCTGTCGGTTTGTTTGTCGAGCGAAGGTCAAGAATGATGTACTTCTCATCGTAATGCCACCAAAGCTAGTGATTGAAATACGCTAGTGTTTAGCAGCCGCACAATAGACTTCGTTTAATTTAGCTTATACATGTGTGCGTAAAACGTGTATAGACGGGAAATAACAATACTGGATATATGCAATCTATATGATAATTCTGAACTGCATCCCGATGATAGCGTTATGAGGAAGAGATGTTTGAACCATTCCCAAAGTAAATAATATCCAAAAGTCTTTGTCTTTGCGGCAAAGAATTCAATTAAAAAAGTATATAAAAAAACAACCACCTCATCTCTCCATCTGTTCGCTTTTCCACCACTGCCTGTGTACAAAGTGGCTGCAACGTTACGCGTCACATTCTTCCCTTGTCTGTATTTCATTTAAAATAACTAACAAATATTCATGACAGTATGGTAGCGACAGTGCACCACAAAAAAAAACAAATTCTTCACATTTGTCAACCGCTGGTCGTACCCTTTTATCGTCCAGACCATACAGTTTTGTATGTTTAAAGGACTCGCCAAGAAACGGTGATGCTGATGGCGGGTTTTCCACTCCCTTCCAGTGCAACCCAACTCTTACCGGATTGTTGCACTGTTCTGTCGTTACTATGGCGTGAGGGAAACTGTAATTGGAAGCTTCGCTTGATGTGAGGCAATATTTACAAAACAAAAAAGGGGGAGGCAACATACAATCACGCACACATTGTTTCCACTGCTTTGTAAAAGCACAGCTGCCAAGCGTTTGGTGCTGCCCACCGAGTAAGGTGATGTGCAGCCCGGCTGACAGAGATGATGTGTTTAAAAAAAACGCACCATAAACTGAAGCTGACAGGAGAGAATCTGATCCATTGCGGAAAGTGGCATTTCCTGGTTCCGGGTTGTTTTTCTCTCTCTCTCTCTCTCTCTCTCTCTCTCTTTCTCTCTCTCTCTCTCTCTCTCTCTCTCTTTCTCTCTCTCTCTTTCACTTAAGAGCTCCCTAGAAGTGGAAAAGTGGATATGCTTCGTGAATATTCCACTGTCTGGTGGAGTTTTCGTCACAAAATTGCACCATATGTATTATTAATATGCAAATGAGCTGGTGATGCAGACTAGCTTTTTTGTTATTTTTTATTGTTTACTTTATTCGTTTTTACTGATACCATTTTTTGCTTGTTTAAGGTTTAAGTTTTTTTTATTCGAACATTGTAAAAATTCTCTAATTTCTCTAGATCAGCGGTCGGCAAACTTTTGAGGCAAAGGGCTAAATTTAGTAAATGATCGAGTACCGCGGGCCAGGAGAATACGGTTTTTTATTATTGCACTTAAAATAATACATTTTAAACTTTTTGAATCCTTTTAGGAATAATTGTTGTTTTTCTGAAATTATATCATCCAAGCTTGGTTAAAAATTGAAGATACCTTCTTTAAAAACTAATAGTGGGGCACTTTCCGTTTGAAGCTCGTAGGCTGAAATTTCAGCCTGTCAGCTGTTTGCATTGTATAGCAGTTTTCGAGCAGCTATTCGAGGGAGTATTATATAGAGGTGGGCTTATGCCAAGGTTTATGAATTTAGAAAACTTATTTTTATCGCTTCTGCTTCTGAATGATGATTTTAAGAGTGCTTTGAGTATTCGTCAAGCCTCCAGAAAGCTCGTTGGAGCAAAAGTTTTCACTCGTTCTGTCAAAAAGTGATATTCAAATTTAATTATAAAAAATGCTATGAGACCACCTGGACTACATACACTTTGATTCCAGATTCGATCACCTGATCGATAAAGCAACGTCTAATTTACGATGACACAAATCTTGGCGCTCTCAACACACTTGATCACACACAAATCCACAATTTCAGGCGTATCGAGTACTTATCGAGCAGATATGGTAAAACAATTTCGAGCAAATGTCACTTGGGAGCTTTTAGGCTAAAATTTTCTAGACTGAAAATCGCAGGCTAGTTTTTTGTGTGGTTTTGTACGGATTGTTTACATGATTTCAGCCTGCAACTGTCAAACTCCATACAAAAAACTAACTAGAATCGTGAAGGCCCCCAGTAATTTTTAAACATTTGAGAATCGACAATAGATTGGCAAAAATGTGATCAGTCTAAAAATAACAGAAAAGGATCAATATCGTCTCTTGATAACCCCATCCTCCCACGCCGCAAAAAATATTGACGTTATTTTGGGGATGATACACAAAGTCTCAACGACTTTTAAAAATTATCGAAGCAAACATGCAATCAGCATATAGCAAACATGCGCCGCATGTTATCAAAATGCTTTATGGACAAGTCATGCCATGTCAGATACATTGATAACGGTTTTGTTATGAAAATGCACTTTGACAATCACTTTGTCATCGTTCTCGTTAAAACAACAGGTGGTTTTAAATGCCCGTGTTTGCTTTCCAATACGATCAAAAATATCCGTGAAAAAGATTTAAAGGAAACCAACAGATTCGTGTGAAATTTAAAAATAATGAATAAAACAAAAAAAGTATCGTGAAAATGTATGGAGCTATTTCACAAGGTGTTACATTACTGCGTTATCTGGGCCGGGAGATCGATACAACCCGCCAAACAGTGAAAAATTACTTGGGAAACACGAACACATATATCAGGAAGATGGAATCGCGTCCACTGGCTTCGCAGCTGTAAACAATGACGCGAAAAAAATTCAATGCGTTCATTTTAGGTTGATTTCGGCAGAATTTCGACATGGCACCTTAGTCCGCAAACTGTTACAACATCCGTCACGTGTGCTGCATCGAATTTTTCAGGACCAACATGACGGAAAAGCTTTTCTCTAAAATTTTTGTCGAGAAAAGATGCTTTCGTCCATCATGGAGAACATTCCGACTAACTAACAAAAGGCAACTCGCAAAGTCTGAGATTAATGTGTGCAAGTAAGCTTAAATAATAACCTTTTAAATGATGCACATGCAAAGAAATTATCTCTCCTAGTTTTTTTTTTTCTACAGCCAGCCAAAAAAAAAGCATTTTTTTATTTTCATATAAACTTTACGGGAATATTGATCTCGAATTTGAACATACCGAACAATCCGTTATTTCAAAGTACTTTAATTAAAGTTGAAAGAATACGATGGTATCAAAACTTATTCGAAAAGATATTCAGTTATTTAATTACGAATAGTTTCTTCCCATCTATCAAAATCAGTCATAACCTTTCGCGGGCCGGATTGAATGTTGAGGCGGGCCGGACTTTGCCGACCGCTGCTCTAAATGGCTGCAACCCTTTCAAGACATTCACTTTGCAAATTTAAAAAACCACAAATTTTGTCTATAAATCCGAAATAATTCACTTAAATAATGATAATGAGCGAACTCTTCTATAACCATAAACCTACTTTAACTTAACCTCTCCATACCTTTCGATCAATTGAGATAATTCGGGCGCCAAAGTAGCCTTCACAAACAAAAAAACATATCCCTCAACATAACAAAAGCAACCGCCCACCGGCACCTGATGTTCTTCCGGCACGCGATCGTCCACTCGATATTCGAAACGGTGTTAAGCCAACGTGGAAAAAATAAAGCTGGCGCACGACAACCACATCCCATCCCAACCATGGATCTGATTTACATACCCTGGCACGAAGTAATTGCAAGCAATTTACATAGCAACGCTGCTGGATGCGAGAGCTTCCGGTGGCAACGTTAGCCCTCCTCCTTGGCACACATAAATTGAGCACACTGGACAGTTACCGGTTCGATTTACTGCCCATTCACACGTGGCATTTTATCTTCCTCACTGTAATGTAACGGATGGGATGGGTGGGTGTCACTTTGTGTGTTGAAATTTCATTACTAGCAAGATCTCTTCAACCGAGAAGAGAGCCTTTAAACAAAACGGACCGCAATATGCACTGCTGAGTGCATGGAGCTTCAGTTTTGTTTGTTGTGGAATGCAGTTAGCGTTGGGTTTGGCTTAAAATAACAATAAAAAAGTAATTACAGAACCATTGAACACTCTTGCTAAGGATCTGCATGATGCTTTAATAAATCATTTCCATTCAACTTGTTCCTTTTTTTTAAAAGAAAGCTGTCTCGTTCGTTTCTGTGCACAGCAGCGTGTCATAAGCGTACTGCTCTCGTTCTCTCTCTCACACTCACACACACGCTAACCTCATCACAAACAATGAATGGAAAATTCTTGTCACACAGCATGAGGCCAAAACAATGAAAGTGCTGCCGCTTTTCAACGCCATCCACAAGAGGGAGAGCAAGTGAGCAAACGAGCTGATCAGAATCGCTTCCCCATGCGGTGGAACAATTTCCCCGCTGTCTGCCCATTTTTGTTCCTTCACTTTCTTTAGAAGTGCAAGAGCACTCAAAGACGCACCCAAGGCAACGAAAAGGAGGCCTTCTTTTGTAGGCGCCCAGTTCCAGCATCCATTTTAAATGGCTGTCTCGGCCAAACGTTTACTTGGGCCGGTGAATGCTATGGCAGCCGGAACAAATTTGCCACACTCTGCCCTTTGTTCCGTTGGAAAAGGCCGGCCGGAAGACACAGACACAGCGCATGCCACGACTCTAACCTCGAGAGAGAGGAAGCGGGGGGGGGGGGGGGAGCCCAAGAAGCGAGCGGGAAAACTAAGAACAAAGATCCTTATCGTTGCCGGTTTTTCCATTCATTATTTTCACGTTTCAAAAAGGTTGAGATAAAAACCGGATGACTTTTGTAGATGTACGTACGTGTATGTGTGCATTCAGAGGGCGGGCAGGTAAGCTAGGGAAGGAAAGAGAGCACTTCCTGGTGCTAGCTAGACACTTCACTCCAGCCCGCCCGAATCCCAAAGTCCGAGTCACAGGATCTCAACACCTCGAGGGTAAACTTTAAAAGTTCTGAGCCCTGTAATCAAGCCAAACATTTCACAGTCGCTCACCTAGCCATGCTTTCCGGTGCCGGGTGTTTCCAATAGCGTCACCATAGGGTACACTCACTCACACAAGAGCACAAACCCCCTTTCCCAGCCTTTTCAGTAACAAACCCCGCCAGCCACACAAACAACCTGCCGTGTTTTGTTCTTTTTCGTGCTTAATTTAAAATTTCCTCACCAAACAAACCAGCCGGTACACACACACACACAAACACACTGGGATAGAAAGGATCACCCTTGTACCTTGTGCTCCAAAAGGCCAGGGACGGGGAGTCCTTGTTTTACTTCTTCCCGAGTGTATGTGTGTATTAATGCTTGCCGCTGTCATTAGGAATTCTATGAAGGAAAACTCCACCACCCGGCCTAAAATCTCTTCCCACTTACGGCACACGGTGGAGAGCCTTTCAATGCTCCAAAGCCAAACACAAAGCTAACCCTGCCGCAGTCGCTGGGACCCACCTTTCTCGGTAAGGAAAGTGGAAGGATAATGAGAATATTTTGCCCGGTTAAACTCACGGTTCTGGCCTGGAACGGAAGAAGACCGAGAGAGATAGAGAGAGAGAGAGAGAGAGAGAGAGAGAGAGAGAGAGAGAGAGAGAGAGAGAGAGAGCGTCGGATACGCCCGCTGAATGGGGCCTGAAATCCTCAAGAGGCTTCTATGATGGATTGTGAATATGGGGCGTTTGGCGTAATTTTGGTCACCACACCCGTCTGGCTGTGGTACGGTGGGTTGGTGGAACCGAGGATGTAACACTCCTCTTGAGCGCATTACTTTGCACACCGACCGAGCTAGGCAGTTAGCGGGAAGGATTTATTCGTTTCGTATCAAATGCGCCGGGCGGGAATCAGCACCCCTGTTCGGCCGCTCGCTACACGGTTGCTTGCCGGGAGTGTCATAATGCGTCACCGCACGTGTTGTGAAGTGGTCTTGCCACAGTTCAGAGAAAGGATCTCAACCTTTGCGCGGTTGTCAAGCCACTTTATTAGCGTAAGCGCTAGAAATGGGAACGATCAATCTTTATCATAGAATTGTTCCACGAAAAACGGCTGCCCGGCTGCACGGTAGCACGCTTTATTATCTGCTTATCTGGAGTGGACGGTTCGAGATGGAGCTAGAGCATGAGCAGGCGCGTACGCGCTTTTGTTACGTCTTTATTAGGCGTGCTGAGGTTCGGATGTGACTCCCAGCAGGGATCGAAGGGACTGCTGAATCACTGCACTGAACCATACTTGGCGCGGGCACTGGTCGTCCTTGCTGTAAACAAAGCTGACTAGACCATTACTCGGAAGATTTCCATTCGCCTTCGCACGGAGGCGGAGACACACACACACAGACACACACACCATAGTTCCCCACCAACCAGGTGCCAACAGTCAACCATCAGACGCATCAATCATTTGCTTTTCATTCGGTGTATTGGCGGGTCGCAAACGCCAAACATCGAACGCGCTTAGGCTATGGACGTAGGTTGCTGGAGCCGGGAAAAACACCCTCGCTAGAAGTGATGCAGGCACCCACCGGTATCACAAGCCCCTGTCAAGCCTCGAATCAATCGCGCATTGCAGGGCATTATCGCAAAACCCAAAACCCGCCAAACGGTGGGTCGTATCACGCCATTGATGTGTAACCTCTCCACGTCGAGGAGTATATTTTCCGCATGCCATGAGGCTTACAGAGAGCTACACTTTCCTTTACACCGGCTGGAAAGATACCCTAGACAAGTGAATAACTTTCCAGCTCAGTGTGTGATGACGGATCAGAACGAAAGCACGACGAGATCACGAGAACATGTTCTCGGTAGGATAACTTTTCTAACATCCATCCTACTCAAACGAACACGAGTATTGAAGTATTGGAGGTTTACAGATGACTTGCCTAGCAGGTGCACTGCAATTGGAGTGGTGTGTTGGGAAGTTTTGCGGCAAGTTTCTTGAGTCCGTGTCGTGGGTTTATATTCGTGTGAGCTTGTTAATGATTGGTTAGAATTTCAAACTTATAACGTTGACTATCCCGATATTCTTAGAAAAACTTAAGCTCAGCTTTCTTTCACTCTTTGGAAGAAAAATCATTGAATGGTGCTCAATTGTATCAGTTTTAACATAGTAACCAGATTAGTTTAAAGCAGAATTGAAAATCATTGATTACTCCGCGCAGAACTCTCCTGAAAGTGATCTTTTTCCAAGATTTAAATCTTCAAAAAAAATTAATGACCAACGTAAGACTATAAAAATCTTCAATTTCAATCCGGTTCGAAGGACCAATCCTAACGACAACGTAACGCTTCAGCAATGCTTGAGCAAACTCGACTTGACACAAGCCTTATCTGGATCCAACAATAGTGATTAATTACAAAAATTGCTCTACACTTCATTTAATTGCAACATGTCCTTCTAGCGATGTTTAATTTCTTAATTTAAGTTCTTCGATGCTTTAACACCGAGTTTCCCACTGACTGAAGGACAATTGAATTCGCCTGCTCCCAAACAACCCCGGCATGATTTCTGCCACTGCGCTTCCAAACTACTGCTGCCGGTCGCACCGTCCCCTGCCTGCCCACTGCGACACTCATGGTGTCAATTATGTATCACCCAAAAGCAAAAGCAACGTCAAAAATTCATCTAAAAGCTCACCAAATTAAATACAATGACATCACCAAATTGAGACAAACAGCCTCTCCCATGCAGCCTGCCAGCGTGGGGCCACCATCGCCAGCAGGCGCGTGCAAAAGACAGGAGCCCCCGTTTGCGTCCCATGTAATTCTTCCCAGCGGAACGCATCCATCCTACCGTCGCACCCGCGCTGAATGATTGATGAAAATTCGGTTGTAATTCATTTTCACCTTCCAACATGCACACACACACACACGCACACAAACAGCCATAGATGTTTCGGAACTTGTAAGCACAACCTGAACCGGTGCGCACCTCTCCACCCCTCGATCGCTCGAGCGACGACGCCAGATGAGATTGATAATCACGCAAAGCTTTTCGAAATTGAGAAATCTATTATTCATCGCACTCGACACCGGGAAACTTCTTGCACGCCTTTCCCTAGCTTCCCATCTCCCCACCATCCACTCTCTCTCTCTCCACCAACCTTGGCAGGATGTGTGCGAATCCAAATGTTGTTGATTCCGGTCTCCCGTACCGTTACGAGCATTGGCTTTGATTGTTCCTGGTGTTTGTGTGTGTGTGTGTATGCTGATCGTATGCGGCACCGGAACAGCAAGCTAGACTTGGGTCAAATATTTGCAGCCGGAGCATTTAGGCATCGTCTTCCACTCACTTACCCCCCCCCCCCTGGCGAATCCAATATCTGCTAATAAATTATTTGCTGTTTTGATGCGAGATCAAAACTCCCCTCCGAGGTGATAGCATTCGGTGGATGACGGCCGAACCATTGCCAAATAAGCCAGCGCACAAAGCAAGTGTGCTCCGCTTGGGGCGCCGATGGGTGACGGGCCTTTTTCCGTCGAATGTCCTGCGACGGTATTGAAGGTTTATTTTTAACGTGCCTCCAAAAAGAAACTCCACCCTATCGATCCGTTTGCTCAGCCGTCTGTCTGGGGTGTCTTTTTTTTTTTTTTTTTTTTTTTTTTTGGAGGCAATTGGCTATTTTCTTTTCCACTTTCGAGTTGGCCCTACTCTGTCAACATTTGCTCAATTGATGGCAATGCAAAATAGGGCGCAGAACATTGTGCGATAAACGTAATGCACACACACACAAAACAGTGAAAGTTTCTTGTTCTTAGTATCCCGAAGATTCACCCGCGGCGTCCTAGTCGCTAGTCGCGGTCATCCCGTTTGTTCTTTTGATAGGGCTTTGAAAAACCTTTCCCAATGCCTTTCCCAATTTTTTTTTACTTTTTCCCAAATTTGTTTTAATGACCTTCTGTCAGTGATGAGCATCGGGGGAGTTCATTATGCGAAATCAATAAAAATCGAACCTTGCCCAAGCAGCAGGGTGAGCAAAACACGAGAATAAACAGATTCTGTCCGTCCGATTATCAGTCGTTCCCTTTTTTCGGTTGTACGGAAACGATGTGGACGCGATGGAAGGGTAATTTGATGACACGTCTCAACCATCAGCCGGCTGCGGACTGCCACCGCAGTCAGTTTGTAAGCTGAGGAAATTAACAAACCATAGACAAACCTTTTTCCCTTGTGTGGCGGTGTTTTTTTCTTTTCTCCTTATTCTTCATCTCTGCCCTTTTACACCCCGTGATTGCTCTTTATTGACCGTTTCATTAGAAGTTAGAAGACTTTCTCTCATCGTGACGGAACGCTTCGGGTGGAGTCGATTCTTTCTAAAGCGACTGGAGTGATGTGGTTCGTGGAAAGGTACGTAACGTTGCCCGTAAACCATCTTTACCCCCTCGGTTGATAATGGGGGAAGCGGGTATGTTTTTGGACTGCCCCTTACAACAACTTTAATTCTATACACACAATATACGTAACACGCAATCAACAAACGACCAGGTCCGGTAGAACGCGATACATTAAAAAAAAGGAAGAGTTCCTCTAACCTCAACCTCATCATGCTGTTTTGTGTTTCTAAAAAGGGGAAAACTGAGCCACCTTACCTTAACCTACTTTTGCTTAATAATGCTATTAGCTGCCCGTATTTTATAATTGCGCTAAATTCTATGCTGTCCGGAAAAAGCACCAACTTAAAACGGCGGTTTACCTCGGACCCACTCCAACCGGTTGCTGGACCGCTTGCTGGAAAATTGCTTCCTCTTTACGTGACATTACGTTTTTTTCTGTGTTTTGCTGTAACTGCTGTGGATAACACTTTTTATGGGCACATTTTGAGACCTACTCCTCATCCCTCCATCCATCCAGCCTTATTCCAAGAACGAGGCTACGTATGTGTGCTTGTACCAGCAACCAGATTAGGCTGGGAAGGATGTGAAGCGAATGTGGGTCGTAATTTAAACTGAGAACTGTGATTGTGTGACAGTTTAGCGTGCGTGGTCCCGGGCCCTGGGTCGCAAAACTCAGCAAATGGTACCCACGAGGGCACTGGGCGGCTGCTGCAGCACGGCAGTGTGATTATTTTTATGTGTTTATTATAATTATGAGTATGCTAATAGCTCACTGCAGTGGAAATTATGTTGGTAAGAGGACCAACAACAACAACAACACCGGCCCAAAAAGTTGTGCCGCACGCTTCAATGTATGTTTAACTATCTTTGGCAAACACTATAATTTAATTAGCAGCTTTAATTTTCCCTAATTGTAAAACCACATGCTTCACTTACCGGTTAGCTGGCAAGCTTGTGTTGCTCGTTGTCGTTGCATTCGATCGTTGGTTGCGGAATTCTTCCTGCTGTATTGCGTTGTCCTTTGCACCTTACGTTACCTTCGCTGACTAGAATTAAACCGGACCCGATCAGTGTTGCTGGAGTTTGCACGATTTTGAATAAGGAAAAGGTATTTCTAAACTCAACACCAAGCTAATGACGGAACAAAGAACCAAACCGGCGGAAGCGTTCGCTGCCACCGAACGCTTCCGCCCTGCTTTTTTTTGTTGTTGTTAGTTCGTCACGCAGATCACATCGCTCTCGGGACACTCCCTGACCGAGGCGAGGTACGCGCGCTCTCTGCTACAAAACGGCTCACTACTGACTAACGGCACGCTGACCAAGTTCGCTGGCGTAGTAGTAGCATGGCTCGACGTCCCCGGGAGCAACCGGCGGCGGACAAACGCATCGCCCGGCATCATCAGCACTCGTGCCGAGCGACGCAGGCTCTTCGCGGCTGAGTTGTACTAAAAACTATCGTTCGGCTACTATGCTGCACTTTGCTGGAAAATGGTCGCTCTCGCCCTTAACTTTCCCACCCTTAATCCTTGCGCTTCGGCTTTCATGTTGTTCTCTCTCACTCTCGCACTCTCACGCTTTAGTAAAAAGTAACAATGAAAACGAGAGTAAGAGAGAGAGAGAGCAGAAAACAGTAGAAAAAGAGCGCACGAGCACGAAGAGCTGTGCAGAGTGAAATGAGGGGAGAGAGTTTGTTTTGATAACCGAAACATTTCGCCAACATCATCGCCAAACGGCTTCGTTCACGATGTTTCGTTGCGAGGCTTTAATATTTATTTCAGTCACGCAACGGCTCTAAAGACGGGCAAAAGGACCTAATGAAAGCTTTCTGCCAACGATGCCGCGTTTTGGCAGTGGTTGTAGAGGAATCCCTTGATTGAAGATTGTGTTTTGTTGCAAGACGAGCTGTGTGGGGTGGGCAAGCACAAACTTTGCGTGAAAAGCTTCTTTGTAACAAAGCAAAAATGTCTCAAGAGCTGTTTTAAAAAAAGAGTATCAAAAATCCGAGCTCATAAACTGTTCTGAACGATACTAAATTTGTTTGAATTTTAGATAATTAGTTCACACACAAACTATTTACATCATGACTACTAACCAGCTACTACCTGGACAAACGTACACAAACAATCGTCAGCAAAAAGCTGTACTTTACAGTCCCAGATACACGTCAGTTACAATGGGAATTCCTATTGAATTTGTCCAAAAATGTGCTGAAGAGTCCACTCCCCCTCACAATAAGATTTCCGTCATTTCTCAAATTTATGAGAACCCCTGAAAACCCCTTGTAGTGTTTCCTTTTTATACCAGAGGATGATTCTACCGAAACTGCCCTACTACACCGCGTATGTATCTTCCTTTCAATTATGTCTACCAAGTCTCTGCTATCTTTAAGCTTGACAGTTTTAAAATTCTCTGAAAATTTCACTAAAATCGAACCATACGATAACTATTACTATCAACTATACGATATCCAGGGAGTTTGCACTCTCAAAATTCTTATTTAAAATTCCTTCAAACATTTTTAAAATTTCTTGTGCACTCAGCGAAACGGCCATTTTGCGTAGCTATAATCAAATTAACAATCTTTCACAACCACATCGCTACACCAATAACACACATTCCAATTGTATATGCAAGCCTAAGCTGAAGCACCATAAATCGAGGATTTGCCTTGATTAAGCCGGACGGAATTAATCGCACGGCTAGCGGGGCGCGTTGATTGGTCGTCGAACGTTTACAAATTCTTTCTGCTGATTACATGCTACCAATTCGAACGGAATTGCCGAGGTCATTGGACGATATTGTTTGTCTTCACGGTTCGCTTCATTAGTATGAAAATCCGCCCGCAAACGTTTCCATTGCTTATGCTGGAACGATGTGTAAATGTGTGTGGAAGAAACCGCTACCGAAAGGGTTTCAAATTGTCTATATTATTCAGAGCCACCGTGACTCATTACTCAAACCGGAGGAGGTGTTGCTTTGTTTGCAGCTCTACATCACATTCATGCTGCTACTAATCGATCATACTGGAACGATGGCATACCCAATCGATTGGACCGCATTGGAAGCATGGCGAGCAGCTTATACCAACATTGAATCCTGCACAGCGGTACGACAATCATGATTACCCCTGTCCCACTGGTACGGCAGCCCGACACCGCAATGCAATCTTCGCAATGAGCTTTTATTTTTGGCTCGATGACAAATATGCTCCCCCCCCCCCCCCCCCCCCCAAAATCATCACCACGAATGAGATGCATATTGTCGCGCAGAACCCCCGGTCGGTGTAATCATTCAAATCCGCGAAAACGCCGCAATGCACAACCAGTGTACGCGCGCGCCAGCCTCGCCGGAAGCAGCTTTACCAAACCTTCGACGACGGAACGCCAGGGCCAGGCCAGGACTGCAGGCAACACAATTCAAAATTGTGTCCAAATTACGACAATGGCCTGCCGTGCCCGCCAAGCCAAGCTGCCAAGCCAAGTATGGGAGGGGGGGGGGGTTATTTGCGAGTAAATCGTTATACACGTGTGTGCGCGCACTTATACACACGCACGCCCCACTACTGGGAGCTGAGCGTTGAGGGGGACGTCGTGGGAAAGCGTTCAAATTGTTTCTCCTTCCACTGATTGCATCCTTCCGATCGATGTCGCCCCCCAAGAGGCAAGACCATTATACGCAGACGAGATGAGATATGGATCCTGGTTTGCCTGGTATCGAGCTGATAAGCCCTTACCCATTGCTTCCCGGTATGTGTGTGTGCGAGGGTGAATTGGATTGCCGGCAGCGATTTATTGCAAAACCGAAATGCAAAAAGCTGCCAAACCGTCCCGTCATCCACGAGCCGAAGGTTGACAGTGGAATTGACATGTCTGGAGGCGGAAAATGGACATACACACACCAGACCAAACTATTTATCCGCACGCGACGCATTTAGCATGGTCAACCGAAATCGGTGGTCTCGTAGTGAAGCATTAGCAGAGAATGGCAATAACAAAACCAAAAAAAAACAGCAATTCCAACTTATCATGCGCTGGCAATGCATGGGCTCACATCTATGAAAGCTTGTAACTCATTGCCTGCAAAGGGTGGGCGGCGGCATTCGAAAATGGTTTTCCTCGATCTGCGTGGTTCTCTACTGAAATGGGGATACTCGTGTTGAAGGCAATCCTATTATTTATACCCATAGCAGAGAGTGTTAGGTTAGGGGCTGTAACCTAAACGAGCAAATATGAAACAGGATAACGACGGCGCTGAGCATGGTTATTGATCACGAATGGAATTGAAGTGTTTGTGCATTATTTTGTTTGGGGTTTCCACGACAATTACAGCCTAACATATTACTTCCATAAAACAGTTTTTAAAGCAGTCGAAACAGTAAACAATATAGTTTTGTTGTGTGGTTGAAGTGATCAATTTGCAAGAATCCAAATCATAAATCATTAAATATTGTTTCTTTGAATGCATCCTTTCAGTCCAGAGTCTCGTCTAGGCTACTCCCCGGACAACCCATTTCCGAACCAAAATGCTTGAACGCATCCTTTCCCCGTCCCTCACTTCGCCGAGCTTTAAATGCCTATCAGTGCAATAAATATTTTTTGTCCGATGGGACTGGGAGAAATTAATTCACCCTAATGAGATCTGGGGCCCGAAATTTCATTTATCAACCGTTCTGACACAACAAGCACATTGAGAGGCGCTGTCTTGCCATCGGTTAAGTTCATTTTCCCACGCCAAAAGACGAGACAACCCTACACCCGATGCAAACGAATCGGGTCGGGTCGCGATCGTATTAGCACAAGCACAAGCAGCCTATCGTTTGGTGCGGCCTGGCCACGGGAACGTTACAGAATTCATCCACATCGGCACGATGCCGCCACGCCGATGAGCGCAAAAATCTAATCAACGTCGCTCATCACTTATCCATTTTTTGGGAAACGCTTACGCGTTTTTTGTGTGTTCTGCGTTGCGTTGCTTTCTCCGTTCCGGTTTCTTCCACTGCTGCTCCCTCACAGCTCGACTTGTTGCTACCGCCGTCCCCGTTTTGCAAAGGGGTGTTTTGTTGAATGATTCATTTATTTTATTTACTACACCTTCTGCTACTGTCCGTCCCTCCCCAGCACACGCTTCGCACCCTCCAACTCCAAAGTCAAAGTGTTCTGTCACATTTTGCTAATCAAACAAGCGCTCCCCGGTGGAGTCGGTGCTATCGGGTGGCGCACACGGAAAGAATTGAGCCGGTGCATGGAAGGTGCCGGCGGAGTAATCATCTTAAAAACAGCGCATCTTCATGCCAGCACGGGCAGCATCGCGGCTGTCATCGTGCTGAGTGGTAATCAATCATAAGAAGACAACGTGCTTTAGTCAAGTCGTCAAAACACTCGCGTGGCCCTTGGCAGAGCAAGCCTTTCGCCCTTCCAGGAGGTGATGCGACGGAAAGCAGCCGCCGACACCACCCCGAGCACCAGTTGATAGTTCGCTTTAGCCGTGCATAGTGCCTCTCACTGTCTCTCTCTCTCTCTCTCAGTCTCTTGTGCGTGATGCTCAAGTAGTCAGCTGCAAGTTTACAGTGTTTCGTTTTATGACTTTGATAATCAAACACAGAACCCGCTCCACGGCACGGTCTGGTGGAGGATGAAATGTTAATACAATATTCAGGGGCAGCATCGCTTCATGCTGCATGCCAACCCACCCAGCCGCACGGTGTCAATCACAACTGCTCGAAAGGGTGATTCCCGAAAAAAGCTCCCAAAACCCAACCCTTGTTGTAAAGTTTATTCATCACCAAAACATCGCCTTTCGCACAAGGATTGGGAGCGTCAGGGACGATTATGATGATACCAGCACCAAGACTACTACCACCACCATCACCACCACCATTGGAAGCTTGGGATAACGATGGGTGATGGGTTGCCGCTGTAATCATCTTAAGAGTTTATGCAAGCCTTTCAAATCGCAAGCTCATTTAATTTTCATCCGTTCTCATCGACGTACGGCCAGTCAGCCCGGAACGTCTCTTGGACAGAGATTTTGTATGTGTGTGTGTGTGTCGCTGTTTATTTGCAGAGCCTGCTCATCGTCAAATTTAATTGGATCGTTATTGAAAGCGATACCGAGCGTAAGGAGCTGGAACCGGCCAGCAGATGGAATACATTAACGTCGATGCGAAACGCTTGCAGGTCACTGCGGTATTTACTACAGGACGATGGAGATGGACGGTACTACGCGTGGCGTGGTACTATGATGGCTGCATTCCAAACCGGTGACAAGTGAATGGCTGATGAGCTGTTTGTTCGAGCCGGGATTGGAGGTTCTTCGCACTTAAACGACCACGGCGCACTTCGTACCGGTTGCACCTTACCAGGCGGATCATAATTGGCAGTAGACGAGACAGCTCGCCACGCCGATGGACTAGCTGGATGGCATTTAATGGATGCCGATTTGATTCTTGATATTATGCTCCGTCTATGATATGGTACAAGATGGGGGATAAGATATTCAAAATCGGAAGAGAACAAAGGGACTATCTTTGACGTAGGATAATGGCAATCATATATGGCAATCATATATGAATCCAACGAAACGTTGATGAACCAAGATAAATCTAGTAGTGTGAAAGAGATTATAGTATTAACTCTACAGGGTTTCCCACGATTTATTGGTCAGTTCTCATATTTTTTTGGGCTCGTCTCACGATTCATTCATCATATCCCATAGATTTTTGGTTCGTTTCCATAATTTATTGGTATCGTCCAATTGGATATCAATAAAATTGAACCAAAAAATTTTACAACTGAACCAAAAATTGATGGGAACCTACCAATAAATCGTGGCAAACCCTGTAAGAATAATAAATGCTACTATATAATTAATTATAATATAATTATAATTGCTATAATAATGAAGTATATCACAAAACCCAAGCATATCACAGTAAAATCTTTCTACTAGCATTTGGACAATATTTAAAGGTCAATAAAAGGATAAATAATTATGCAACTGTTGTTAATTGTTACCAATATGTATTTCTAATATTAACCAAAATATATAGATATTCTTCGCTGTGTTGTATGTTATATTGATTTACTTATTTATTTATTTATTTATTTATTTATTTATTTGTTTGTTTATTTATTTATTCAGTTATTTATTTATTTATTTATTTATTTATTTATTTATTTATTTATTTATTTATTTATTTATTTATTTATTTATTTATTTATTTATTTATTTATTTATTTATTTATTTATTTATTTATTTATTTATTTATTTATTTATTTATTTATTTATTTATTTATTTAAATCAAAGATATCGAGCAGTATGCCTAGGTAACCAACTAAATTCTTACAATGTACATGTTTGTAACTAAATTCTTACAATGTACATGTTTAAAGTATGGCCCTAGAACTAACTTGAATATGCTGACGCAGCTGACTAACGAATTGATTGAAATCTGCTGATAACCCTAACCTATTACAAACAAATCAATCATTTTGGCAACTGGATCATTGGCACCAAAACCAGTCGATCTAAAAGGGCTTCTTAGTAGCTCTCTCCTTCTAAGACCCCTAGAGGGAGTAGAAAAGCAAATAAATTTTAAAATGTCAGGTGCATCAAAATCTCCAATTAATAATGTATACATAAAAGTTATCTGAGCAGTAGTTCTCCTATGCTGTAAAGTCTCTTAGCCAAATAATAAACACCGAACATTATACGAAGGACGTGGTATTTGGTTTGACCAGGGAAGACGATGAAACATAACACGTGTGATTTTTTTCTGATCTTTTTTCAATTTTATATATGTATGTAATCTGATGGGGACACCAAACTACACTGACAAATTCCAGGATGGGACGGACTAAAGAACAGTATAATGTTTTAAGACTGAGAGGATCTTTAAAATCGGCTGAGACACGTAAGACAAATCCTAATAGTTTAACAGCTTTAGTGACGATAGCTTGATAATGGCTAGATAAACTAAGCTTACTGTCTAAAATAACTCCTAAATCCCGAACCTGAGAAAAACGTGGAACGCTGTCTTCATTGATTTTGAAGTTATAAATAATAGGATTATTTTTTTCTTTGAGAAAACAGAATATTTGTTAAACACAGAGCT
The DNA here is from genome assembly GCF_017562075.2 of Anopheles merus. Classification (NCBI taxonomy): domain Eukaryota; kingdom Metazoa; phylum Arthropoda; class Insecta; order Diptera; family Culicidae; genus Anopheles; species Anopheles merus. Next base: position 34,841,376 of record NC_054082.1, on the reverse strand, counting down.
TTTACGTTCTGTTTTTTTTTCAATAAAGAAAAGGTTAAATCATCGTGAACATACTCACTTTACGTGAACACACACTACAATGGTTAATTATTGTGAATGAACTAACTCACATACATACATTTCAACTCAAATAAGGGTGAAGAGTATGTTGCCAAAGGTTTTCATGGCGGATAAACAAAAGAACAGCACACCAGCACAACAGAAAGTGCATTGAAAAAGCGAACCAAAAAAAAAGCATAACTGAAGGTAAAGTTGTAGACAAACCGCCTTTTTTTGTTTGGTTGCCTGAGCATGTACAATCCCCATTTTTCGCTAACAGATAGTTTTTCCCCTCCTTCTCCAGCTGTATGAATAATACCGACGCAGCAGAAAACAGGGAACCCATTTAGGGAAATGCTAAATTCGCCTTTATTTCTCTATTTCTTCGCCGCACGTGGGTTTACACCCGTTTTGACTGCGAACGGAACGTAGACTGCACCGGTGCTGGTGAAATGTTTAATTGGCCGTGCTCGAGCATCGAAGCAACAGTTTAAAAGCCCATTTCAGTCTCTTCCTCTCTCCATCCCCAGACCCCGCCACTCTCACTGTTACTGATGCTAACATTCGCGCCCACGAATAATCACGAGCGACGACCCTTCTGCCTCCGTGTAGATTGTGCCTTTTTTCATTATTCTTTGTTTGTGCGTGTGTGTGTGTGGGGGGTGGGGGGTAAGTTTCCCCCCCCCCCCCTCTGTTTCGCATTCTACTTAGCATACCCTTCTCACGCAACTATGTACAATACGGCCAATGTAACAAAAAGTAGGTAGAAACTGTGGCGAGAAAAAATAAACTCGGGGTTGCAAACAAACGTAAAAAAAAATTATAATGGAGAAGCCAGCCCATCCCCACAGTAAGTGTGAGTAGTTTATGTGCGGACGCGTTTGTTGTAACTGAACGTACATGTCACAGCGGTACGTGAACTGCATAAGGCACCGGTTGAAAGCTTCACCTCGGGCAGCCCTTTCTCTTCAACTCCCTTCATTTCTTCCTTCAGCACGACTATCAGACTTTAGGGTGGTGGTGGTGCATGAGTGAGCTAAAAACATGCACTTACCAACGGCACGAACAGCACGCGGCAACAGCTGAGTGTTTGTGATGATTCTGCCTTCGCAAAGCTGCGGGACTCACATCCTTTGAAAATGGAAACAAAAAAAAACAGTGAACCACCAGTGAAAACTGAATTGTACTGGTATTTTAATTGCTAATATAACATGCGAGGTAATGCCCTCCACAGTAAATGATTAATTGGATCGTGTTCGAATTGAAACAAAAGTGATTATGCATACGTGTATGTGTGTGTGTGTGTAAATGTGTAAGTGGGTTAGTTGCATTTGCATTTCACCTCGATCGATAATTTAAAGCGCGCAGTCGGGGCCGATGAAATCAGGTTGCTGTTCTAAGTTCTATTCAGCTTGTATATTACTTAAACCTTCATTTTCTTCTAGTTTTCGCCAACCCCACGGCACTACAACGCTGTAGTTACCGAACATGGTAATAAACTGAACAACTGCACAAAACTTGTCTTATTTTAACAATCCAACATTGTCGCCTTCCTTACGTTACACGGTGCACAAGGAAGTAGGAATGCAAATGCCATGTTAGTTACGTTTTATTTCAAGGAATAGCTACTTTTCCTTCAAACTTTAACCCGTCTACCACTGTGTGAACAAATGAAACTTCCTGCACGAAGAATGTCTTTTTTTTGCTTGAAATTTTAATAAAAAAATTCAACCATGTTGTATCGTGCACTGTAATGCACCGTATTATGCAGAGCTTTTAACGAGCTTCACTCATTTACAAAGAAACTTGTACCCATGGGTGCAGCTGGTCTTACTCTACTTCTTTAAACATGTTTAGCACTCAACAAAGTAACAGTTCGGAGGCGTTTTCCTTTTTATGAGATTTTAGCAAATTACCTAAACGTTAGGTTGGCTTCCCTACACTTTCCCCATTATGGAGTAATCATAACAGTTTCTGATATAGTTTTCAATTTATCTTTCCCCCTTTCCCTTAACAACGAAAGCCACTCGATCGATAGTACACTGCAAAACTCACCGTCCTCGTTACCTGAAACACTCGCCCGTTTCCTTTATTTTACGCAATCCAGCCAACATCTGCCCTCTTGTTGGTAGTCTCCGGCCAGAATCAAGTGTCAGGCCGGAGTTAATCAAACGTAAATCCTCGCAAGAAGTAGTTACAGCAAGGGGGTAAGATTCTAAGACCATCGTCACCAACCGGTAAAGCCACCTCGGGACAATGAAACGGACCATAGGCCACACACAACACCGGAATGGTTACGAAACACTTTCCTACGCAATTTCCTGTTGGGAGGAGAGGGGTGCAAGGTACGAGAAACAAGTGCCCAGTTGTGTTCTCTTTCCTATTTCCTTGTTGTTAGTACGGCCGTTGTTTCACTTTACGGTTGCGGGGCGATGCTGCTACCCGATGATAACCAATTCCCAAGCAAACCAGTTGACACTTCAACTCAGTCTAACCCGTTGCCCAACACAACGGTGAGTCCTTCGTTTGGCTGGGATGAAGGGTCTCCGTCTTAGCTAGTCAAACACACAAACACACATACACTCTCTCCCTGGAGGTGTTCCCAAAAGCGAGCATGATTGATAAACAGGAAACTTTCGATGAGGCCAAATGGATTCTCGGATAGGTTCGTACCATCGGGTGATTCGCCCCTTTTTTGTAAATTGACAATATTCTATCCCTAAACGCTGAGGTCGACCATTTGCCCTTAGCCGCCCGTAGTCGGAAGAGCCTGGCTTCAGATGTGTAACTAAATTGTGTTGCCCGGAAATAGACGCCCTGGTACGGGAAGGATCGATTTGCCGAGCGATAATCGACTTCCGAGACACCTGATGGAAGCAAACAAAATTTTCCCTCGAAAAGGTAAATTACCTACAAAGGACATGGTTTTGCAATTTGTTTACGGCAAGTGCACATAAATCGTGCACATATTGCAACAGATATTGCCCTTTCCGTGGAACGCAGCGGTGACAGTGTATGAGAGGAAATAAATTAAGAAATCTATATCTCGATTTGATTCACAGTTGGGTGGAAAATGGAGCTTCAATTCCAGCTACACCTTCAATATAACGTTTCTTACGCAAATGATTGGATTTAGTTAGGCTACGGCCAATATGACGCACCAAAATAAGGTCACCGAAGTGTCTTTTGTTTGTGTTTAATTCCGTACAGAACGAAAGCAAGCAAGCAGCGAAACCGTGCCACGAGCAATGCAAATGCTACAATAAATTAACCGCACGCTAATAAATCTTTCATCCATCATTACCGGCTGTTACATTACGGGCTTTTTTCTTGTCTCTTTACTCGGCCGCACCGCCGGCGTGCAGGACACGGGACATTACATGGCTTTCGCGAGGTGATATTTCACCTATAAATAAATTAATATTCAATCTGATATCGGATTTTTGGTGCTGGAGCTTGGAACCAGGGCACGACAAGGATGGAAAAAAAATAACATACAATAACACAGTCTTCCCTCCAGGCGCCACGAATGTCCACTGTGGGACGAGTTTTTACACGGTGCGGTGTCTGTTTGTTTATCACCTCACTCGGCTCACACTCCCCACACTCTCGTTGAGTGGTGTAAAAATGAATGAAAAATGAATGATTAATTGATTCCTTTCCAATACTCTCCCGGGTGTAAGGGAAAGCTTACAGTGTTTGCGGATGCTCGCCCCTCGTACACGTAATGCAGAAGGATGGTGGGACTTCCTGCAGGGACACAATCCCTCGGTATGTGCGTGGGGGAAATCCTACCCTCTTTCCCCCCCGTCCTCCCCAACCACCCTTCCCCTCGTCCCATTATAAGGGGGGTAAAATATGCATGCAAATATTTGCATTCTGGGTCAGTTGGTGAGAATGTTTCACGTGCGCTTCATCTTCCACCGATAGCAGGTTTTATCACCATTCCCGTCGCGATGTGCTCTGTGTATGCGGGATAAAACGTTTTGCCTACAGGTGACAGACAGATAATTTGCACTCGGGCAAAGTTTTGCACAAACAGGGACGAACAGCATCAGCACCGACCGGCCCGTGCCCACAGTGCAGGGGTTGGGGCAGTAAAACCATCCCTGCCATGCTGTGTTCATTTCGTTTGGCAGCACTTTGCAGCCATGCAGCCGAACAGGGACACGTTTGTGCAGTAAGACCATCAAACGCGCCAAAACTTTGATCCCTCGAGTGGGATTTTACGTATGCAGCAAAGCGGCCCAACGATGGAAAGGCAAACGAAGTGTAATATTAACCCTAGCAGTGGGCGTTGGTAATGTAAAAGCTTTGCGAATCGAAAACAACTGATCTTTTGCTCATTCGTTTGAGATTAATCATTGTATTGAATTATTAAGTAAGCTCTTTGTAGAAAACATTGTACCTTCAACACATCTCGACGTACAATCCGTAATAACAACTTATTTTCATAACATTTCAATTGAGAGCTTTTCCTTTCATAAAAAGACACATACTTAAATGTAAAATTAATGGATCGATCGTAATAATTAATGGCTTCAGTGTTGTAAAAATAAACTTTAATTTACTTTGAAGGCCTATGTACCTGTTACTAGCTTAACTAAAAAAAACGTAGCAATTAGGAACATGTAAGTTCTACAGTGCAGCTTAATTATGAAAGCTTTGATGCTGCTTTAATACTTACGCTTTCCCTTTTTTATGCTTTTAACGCTCATCGAGATGGATAGGGATTTTTTGGATGCCCTAATAATAATTAAGCAATTGCTTCACATGACGGTAATTGCTTTCGAAGCTATCCTTTACTTTCGCTCCCTCCAAAGCGCTCGTCCACTAATCGTAGAGGAAAGCGGAGCAAAATGGGCATGTGGGGTAAAATGGGCACCTTCTATTTAAGCATTATTTTAGTACAAAGATACTTTGCAATGCTCAAAATGTATTCATTAGAGTGTTCTATGAACACCATGTAAGTTTCATAGCTGTTATATGACAGATAACCAAATAAAATGCAAAATAAGGTTTAGTAGCATATTGATGTAATTTTTGCCTCTTCGAAAATAAGCTATGATATTGCTATACAATTTGTCTGGAGAATGCAAGGCGATTGAATGCGTAGTTTTACGCATTTTAGAAATGCTTCACGTGGGGCAAAATGGGCAGTTACGCTTGGGGAACAATGGGCAGGTGCTTTTGACATACGGCACTTGGTGAGACTATAGTGTTGTATTAGTCCCCACAATATAGGTAACAGGCACAGCTTCAAAAGATTCGATTTTTTAGATTAAATCGGGTATAACCTGTTAATTTTAATAACCTGGTAATTTTGATAACATATTTTTGGAAGAATTTTAAGGGCTTTCCTGAACAGCAAAACAAAAGATAGAACGAAAATACATTTCACAAAACGTGCGCAAAAGCATAGACCATTACCTAAGCGCAGTTGTTGTGGTCCATATTGCCCCAGTGTTTTGGCGTTTCACAGTTTGTTTACATGTGCCCATTTCGTCCCAGGGGTATGCCCAAGGTGTGTTTATTGAGGAGGTGAATTATTAGCGCGTTTGCCGGGGGCCATCATTGAGTATTGTTATGTCAAATCGCATACAATTTTCTATACCCCCCTCCAGCCCTTTCCGATTTTAATTCCGGAGCCCCCAGTATTGTTATGTCAAGTCGTGAAATGTCAATTTGCTCTGAAGCACTTCACGTCCTAATATCCATACACCTTGGGCTATGCCCATTTTGCCCTGTGTGTCAAAATAGCTTCTCGTAAAACATCAACTTTTATTTTATACTGTTTTCATGATTTTAAGTTGTTTTCATTCTATTTGGCAATCCATAGTTAAAGGGATATTGGAGGCATACAATAATGCAAGAATCATTGTGTTTTGTGGCATATTCAAAGGAACATTCAGTAAACTGCTTAACGTGCCCATTTCGCCCCGGTTTCCTCTACATGCACCGAAACCCAAAACCAGAACCACCATAGCGCCCACTCAAGAGGGTTGTCCAATTAATGTCGCTCGATGTATGCGATGTGTCAAGTGAGTAACCATTAATCACTGAGCGCCACCCAAACTTTACTTTGGCAAATCGACGTGTGTTGCAGCTTGTGTAGCATGTATGTGTATGGTTTTGTGTGTGCATTACACTAAGTAGACATGAACAGTGAAGTGACAGCAGTGAAGTACAATCGCACTTGACCGAAGAGCCGCAGTTCAAGAGTCATTGAAACACAAGATGAACGTTACATTACTTCGACAACTTCGCGCAGATGCATCGCTTGTTCGATCGTTTAAGCACGTGGACGTAGAATACCTTGTCGTGGATTTTTTTATTATAAGTCGCATTTCAAATGAAAAGTCATTAATAAGTGATTCTTAGAAAATCAGATGTATTATTCCTTTGTTGTTTAGCAGCAATCCATGGGCAATGCATCTCATGGTGTGCAATTTCTGCATAATGCAGTCAATTAAACTCAAAAGTCAGCAAAAGGAATTGCATTCGCATTAAACCTACACGCCACGCGTTCACACAATCACCGTGATTCAATAACCGAATCTCAAACCAACCGTCCATTTAAATCCATTTCCAGCTTGAAAAGGTAAAACGCCTACTACGCCACAACGCCGGGGGGAAATCATTCACCACAGTTTTCCTCCTCAGTGGTGCAAACAGCACCCATGGATACACCCACCAGCGTAATTGTTGCGAAATGAAAACAATAAAAACTTTCATTTCCAACTGTGACCGCCGGTTGGTGGATTGCAAAATACAGAAACGAAAGCAGGAATAAAACAAACCAAAAAAAAAAAACGAACGAACATATTTAAACACCAAGCCCATCCCATTGCCGGCGATTAAAAATCAATGCAATAATGCGTTTCGAAGCGATGCATTGGTAAGGGGTTTCTCACATTTAAAACGATGCAAATGACTCTTTTTTTTTGCTCTCCAGCAGCCAGTGGTCCAGCAGCCAGTGGCTGGTGGAGGAGGAAATGCGAAAAAAATGTACCACCGATTGGCTAATTAACGTTATTAAAATCACACCACCGTAAAGCGTATTACCACAGATCAGGGCAATTAAATGGATGGAAAATATGCTGTGGAAAGCTTACGCCACCGTACTTTATTCGCTTCGTTGAGCTGATTTACCGAGATTTTTGTTTTATTCTGAGTAAAGTATTTTAACGGCACATTTTCAATGCACTCCACCCAGCTGAAACAAGTAATTATTCATCGTGTGTCAAACATTTCTGTGACATTTCGGCAAGCGCAACTGGGCGCTGCAACCGTTTGTAAGTGTGTCAAGTACGGGCCATTCTTTTTGACCTAGCTCACTGTTTGGGTGAACACTAAAGTATGTTTGCAATGTTTTCCAGCAGATGGCGCCATACTTCAAAACTGACAAGATCACTGTTACCGAAAGGGGTTGACAAGCTATTTTGTGGTATAAACTAACAAAAGTGTCTAGTACATGATGCATTGTCATGCGAGAAGGTACACGGCTAGCGCATACATCACTTTTATTCCGCTCCTTTGACGGTTTATCACTGTCGTCAGTAAATTCGTCATTTCTGTTTGTCTCGTCACAAAGCCGTTAACTATTACAGGAGATGTTTGAGTGTGTGTTTTTTTTTTCTCTATTGCCTGCTTCATTTTAGTACTTCCGGATTCCATCGCAAAACAGAATGGAAGTCGCAAACTAGCTTCAAAACGACCGCTGCTTTATGATACTTTCTTAACACATTCCTTCAGACAGAAGCAAGAAGCATGCTCGTGGAATGGTTTAAACCGTCGTGTAGTCCGTCTTGTATTCCTCCATTTCCTTCGTAAGAGGATTGCTGTTTTTTGCCCCATCCTATTCCCGCAAATAACTGTAATTTGTCCAGTAGCATTATCATGGGATGGCCTGTTGACTGGATGTTGCTCGTCGCTGGCTAAATGCAGAGAAATGCCACAAGCAAGATATAAAATTGTTCATAAAAAAACCAGACACTGCTTGGTACTAACAAATACCGCAAGAATAATATCTTGCCTCTTTAGGTCAAGTTACTTAAAGCTTCAATGTGTGGGTGTGTTTGTGTGTGTGTAAGTGAGTGTGTACTAGTAAAAGTAAGGATTCTTTCTAACAGCAATTTTACGACAACTGCAGTGGGAATGGGGGAAAAGTTCAAGGATGTCTTTTCAGCTTCTTGATAAAAGGATAGGATTTTTTCTCAGACTTTCTGATGAACAAAAAAAGCCTGAAAAACATAAATTACAATCACTGTAGCTTGTACGAAAATGGACTACTCCAGTTATGTTTAAGCGAAAAAAAAGCAGGACTTTTTTTCTGTCGCTCATTTCTTCACTCCATTTTGAGGCAACTGAGGCAATGGAATACCATAGTTAATCTTAGTATGCTTGTTCGTCAGACAATGTAAGACTTTTTTAACTATAAATAATAAAACTTTGAACACAATTCAAAACAGTAGCTACTCAAGGTACAGTTCCCCCCCCCCTCTCCCAATGATCCTGATCAACCTCCCCTATTAATACATTCCGTTCGACTGCTGCCTCCCAGTAGTCATTCTCTGCCGAACAACGATACCGATCTCTGGGGGCCTTCACGATTCTAGTCAGTTTTTTGTATGGAGTTTGAAAGTTGGAGGCTGAAATCATGTAAACACTCCATACAAAACCACACAAAAAATTAGCCTGCAATTTTCAGTCTAGATTATTCTAGCCACAAAGCTAGAATTAGATTCGAGTATCTGCTCGAAAACACGGTATTGTTTACATTTATCCCAAGGTGCATTAAAGAGATCAGGTGGCGGAATCTGGAATCAAAGTGTATGTAGTCCAGGTGGTCTCATAGCATGTTTTTTATAACCAGTTTGAACATCACTTTTTGACAGAACTAGTGAAAACTTTTGCTCCAACGAGCTTTCCGGAGGCTTGACGAATACGCAAAGTACGCTTAAAATCATCATTCAGAAGTAGAAGCGATAAAAATCAGCCTTCTAAATTCATACACCTTGGGATAAGCCCACCTGTATATTGTACATGGACACTGTCCAAATCTGACGAAACCCTCTTAGCCGCGTTCGAGAGGAAGATGCTCAGAAGGATACTTGGCCCCGTATGTGTGGAAGGACAATGGAGGAGCCGCTATAATGACGAGCTATACGAGATGTACGGCGACCTCACTCTCGAGCAGCGTATCAAGCTCCCCAGGCTCCGGTGGGCTGGCCATGTTGTACGCATGGAAACGGACGACCCAGCCCGTAAAGTCTTTTTAGGCCGTCCACAAGGACAGAGGAGGCGTGGTAGGCCCAAATTGAGGTGGCAAGATGGCGTGGAGGCGTCCGCCATTAAGGCCGGGATAACGGACTGGCAGACGAAGGCGCGAGACCGTGAGCGGTTTCGGAAACTCCTGAGGCAGGCCAAGACCGCAATGCGGTTGTAGCGCCGGATAAGTAAGTAAGTAAGTATAATGTACTCACATAGATAGCTGCTTGAAAACTGCTATACAATACAAACAGCTGACAGGCTGAAATTTCAGCCTACGAACTTCAAACGGAAAGGGCCCCACTATTATAGTCTACGAAGCCGTACACGTTCATTCAGCTGGACTTATTCAGAAACAAAGCAGAAAAAGATGCTTAATTCACTGTATGATACACACTAGCTGTTTATGGACGATTGAACTTCTCGACAAACTGGTGGCCCAATCCCTTTTTCTGCGCTGCAGCTATATCACATTTTGTAGTAATCGACATATAAGCAAATTTTTGCCAAAAAACGACAATTGCACTGATGTATTGCTACAACTATAATTGAATCTTCAAAGTTTTTATAAGACACGGATTCAGGTATGGATCTTTTTTCTTTATTGTACCATGAGACAGACGGATACAGGAATCTGATTACATAGCATCTCAGTGTTACAAATCCTCCCTCTGGTGCGGTGATCTGAAGCATTTCGATAAGAATCTCATCGAAAACTTAATTGCTTAATCGGACAAGATCAAACTTCCTAGTTCAAATCTAGTTCAAATAGTGAATCTAGTTCAAATAACATATAACTTACCATGTGGAATATCTTTCCCGCAAAATTATATGCATTCTTCCTCATTTTCACATTGATTACTATCGCCCTCATATCCACGGTACCGAAATCGAAGACATCTGCCTTGTAAATTATCAATGATGTGTTTGACGGTATAGTTTCTACATGAACCTATCTCCATAAGCGGCAAATCAGTAGCGGGTGATTCTACGCTACTGCTCTTTCGATTCAAAGGAAATCATTCGCGTTTCACTTTCCCCAAACTTTAGTGAACAATTAAAAAAAAATGTTCCATTTTTTTATTAAGTTAGATCCGAATGTATCGTTTGTTTTGTTAAATATGTCACACAAACTTAAAATTATTTACTACGAATCTTGAAAGCGACTCTCACTGGATCCCTCACGAGTAAGAGGTGTTGTGTGTCAAAATGCTCTAAATTCCACCACCTGGTGTCTTATAACATCCTTGACCTGAACGATGGTTAAAAATCAGCTAGAATTCGTGGGAAACCCGTAACGATGGTATATTTGACAATGATCGAGCCACCACACCTTGAACCTTGAACACATTGTCCGTGGGATGCGTGCTATGGTCACATGCCACGGCCAACGTACGAATGCAGACGTTTGACCACCGAGAATGAAGTGCTGGTGCTTCACTTTTCGTTGATCACATTGTGGAGCTTATCTCTCGTATACTCCAGTTGCCCTACTGAATGTCAAATGAACAGAACTACCAATACCAATACTTCCAACAGAACTACCAGTATCAGTTTGAAGTAAATGTTTCAAAACATGACGTAAAATGCGCCACACTAAGAATGACCTCCCCTAACTCTTCGCTTCTTCAGGCTATGCCTAGTGTGGTTTATTTACTCATCAAGCACATTTACCACGAGAGCAAACAAGCAGAAACCGACATGTTCATAAATGAGGAATAAAAATCATGCATAATACAAACAGCTGTCCGATGCTTCTAGTTGCAGTTCCAGTCAGCATGATACGCTCCCAGCCAAGTAAACAAACTTACCTGCAATCTGTGGTAGTATCGTTTTCGCAATGGCGTTGGCAGAAAACGGAACCAAACAAGTGGCTTCCCTTCGCCATGAAAGCGCATTTGCAATGATTGCAGAATAAACAGATTTCGCTTTCCACATTCTGCTCGTAAACTTCTTGCGAGCTGAATCGGATTTACTTCCATCCTAGCCTTGGGATGGCTTTTCAGGAGCCGACTTCACGAGCGTCTGACACGTTCAAGTGTGTTCAGCACACGGCGTTCATTTGATGGCCGGTCACCTGCATCATACCTTTATGGTGGGCACTGGGATACTGGGATGGATGCCATCCTGCTGGTATGCACATTTTGCCAGTTTGTTTTCTTACGAATAGAGATGACCTCTTTTTGACTTGGAAAAATAGACTGCATGCTCATACAAGCTGGCCATTTTGCTGTTTGAAGATTTCGCTTTTGCCCTCTGTTTTCTTATTGTACTGGCACTAAATATTACTTCAATCAATGAAAAGGTAACGTTTTTGAGATGAAGGGCTCTGGTACAATCATTTCAATGGTACAACAATACAATACCACTTAAATCGTGCATTAGAACAGAGTTGTTTCTCAATGAAAATATTTAAGTTTTTTAATGTTATGCTCATAATGCATAAAATATCTTTTCATCATAGATTTTTTATTTTGATAGTAGCTCTGCACTGTATTCTGTTTTTATGATTTATTGTTACAAGCTATAAACGCTGCTGCAGTCATTGCATTAACCTTTGTTTGATTAAATCCCATTTTCATAATAATGGAGCAAAAAAATTGTAAACAGTGTGTTTAAAAGTACATCATGCGTAAACTACAACTTCAATTAGCATCAATTTGTAGCGATTAAAACCACTCTGCGTACTGGAACGTGTACAGAAAAACGACTATATTGATTTTGAACGTTAACACTCTTTCATGTCACGGCATTCATTCATTCATGCTGCTGATAATGCCATTGTTTATAATATTATTCATTAGTACTCATATGAAAAAAACCGATACAACTTTTTGTTATGCAGTACTCTATGAATGTTTAATGAGGATTGGAAATCAATTTAAACAACAGTTCTTTTATTTAAAAAAAACGATAATTTATATTCAACATCACTAGATGCAATAAACGAATCATTCATATGCACGTATACAACGAAATTACCGTTTTTATTGGATTATGAGAGATCCAGCTTAGTATATTGTCTACTCAAAACTCTACTGTTCAATAGACCCTAATCATCTTACTATCTACGAAATATGGTTCAAATCTAACGATTACATACGTTTTCTTTGCCAATAAACAAATGGCGTGTTTGCTGTGACAGTTTCATGACGCTTTCATGACGCACCCTACGGCTCATGAAGCGTCCAGCCCGTATAGTGAACCATTTGCAAGAAATAAGGCCACTAGTAAACCGATAACAACAGCCGCATGTACATGCGGTACATTTTGCTCCCAAGCCCTAGGGCTTGCCCACGGATCGAACACAATAAGTTACCTTCTGCTTTCCAATAAGTCGTTCACAAAGCCCCGTTAAATGAGGGTACCAATCCGATTAGTACCCTTGTGTCGTGTCTTGGAACCAGAGAGGGCAAAGGTAATGATCGGCGAAGGCTTACATGCACCCCCACTTCCGCTCCTAGCGGACGGTCGGGAATGCAGCAGGGAACGTCACCGGTACCGAACTATTCGATGGCCATTTTCCAACATTTTCGCGCGTACATACCTGCTTCTGTTAAAGCGATTAACTTCTCGTGGTTAATCTTTTGAATGGACGTTCTTAAAACAACAACACTAGTACTGTTTACTTTGTAGTATTTAATTCATTGCAACAAGTACTCATTGCAAAGCTAATATTTTCAGGCTACTAGGTACTTATCAAGAGGAATTTACGAAGCGTCGGTACACGCCACAATGCAACTTCCACTAAAAAAAAACTTTTAATACCAATTTGGCTGCAATTAAGACCGTTTCCTCTTTGAGGGTATTTGACATCCTATGGAGTAATATTTTTAGCACACCCGAACGAAAAACAACCGAAGAAAGGTACGACACAAAAAGTGAAGCAATTCGTATGAAGGCAGCGCTGTAACAACCTGCCCGCAACGCAAACTCAAATCATAAACTAATCAGACATTCAAAAGCAAAGCCCTTTACTTGAGAAACTCGTGCCGTAATGCAAACAAAAGTCAAACCAGGCAAATGCTGAAGAACAACAGTGCAAAATGTAGTTCGATGAGGGTTTTTTTTGTAAAAAATATAAAATAAACCTGTGTGTAAATATAACATTCACATTAAACGAGCAGCTTGTTTTTTCCATCGATACACATTTTTACTAACCCTCTAGCGGAAAAACTCAAAAGCATAAGAGTGCAAAGTACGTGCGATGATTGCTGTTCAGAAATGCGTTCAGAGTTTACTACTTACAACAACAAAATTGCCAATTTGCCATGTGATGTTCCCACACAATAATAAAATATGCACAATAATACAAACGCAAAGCTTCTTTCCATTGCCCACTAAAATATACTAAATTAAAAATTGTATTTCCATTAGGCCATACATAGTTAACAGTCGCTGGTTTCTGTGGGGAAAGGTAAATACAGAACGGTTCCAACGTGAAACCAGGTGAAGCAAACAACATTTACTTCGTGTCACAAAAATGCTGAATGTGCCTCACACATCAACTCAAAATCCCTATCACATAAAAGATCCTTTTTGGACCGAAAAAAACCAGATATTTTACGAAACAAAACCTCCCAAGGGAAGCGATTACAATCGCTTCGAACGAGTTGACTTCAGCTTGTCTTATCGTTTGCATCAGCTGAATTCGGACTATCACACACTACACTCAGGATCACTTCTTCCGTGTGAAAATCTTTCGACAGCGTATTTCGTATCTTTTGGTACGCCTCGTGCGAGACGAATCCCAGATGGTTTGAAAGTTTTTCGACAGATGGTACCGGTTCGTTTCGAGTCGCTGCATTTCAGCAAGAACAGCCCCCTAAAGGGTACTACTTGATTCCCTTTAGGTGCAGTGGATTGTGAGTGCATTGAGCTCTTACCTTGGAGTGGCCGTCATTTTGTGCACTCAACCGCAGACAGTCTCCTGGGTAAGGCAAAACCTTTCAAACGCTAGCCACTCTAGGTAAGGGGGGTTCATCCAAAACATAACCTTTTTAAGCGGCGAGGGCAATAGAAATACATTTTACTTATGGATGATAAATGGAAGATTCAAAGGAAGAAAAAAAGTACCAGGAAAACTTCAAACAATTTCACAGACCCATGTTTAAATTTATCTGTGTTGTAAATTTAAGTACAAAAAAGCATATGCTACAAAAGACAGAAACACGAAGCCAAAAGAAAGGAAACTCACAACAACACATTTGAATCACTGCAGAGGAGCGCTGTGTTGAAAGTAAATTCGGAGAGTAAATTTAGGAACGAACGTATTTTTTCCCAGTATTTCGCTTAGCTCACAAGACTACCGATCCTGTTTTGCTGATTATTTTTAGTCACCAATCAACGTAACGCTTTGGGAAAGGTGACGATTTTAACACCGACAACAAGGTGGCTAAAACGGGAACATTCATAATAGATATCATTTATATTTAGACGCAATCATCGTTGACACTCTGGAAGGGATTTTATACAGGTATTGATTTAAAATTAGAGCTTTTCGGAAAATTAAATACAACTAAAAAGGCTTTTCTGTGCAAAAATAAAGCTTCACGTAAATTTTTTTTATTTATCCTCAGTGATTTTAGGTAATAAATTTGTTTCGATGCTGTTACTATTATGACACAGCCACACAATACAACAACCAAGCGTTGACAAGAGAATAAGGATAATGTGTGATATTTTCCATGTTTGTTGAGGAAAAGTGTGCCTCAAATGCAATCGTTGGACGCTCTCACTGTCCCATTTCATTACAAACTAGCCTCCGGGAAAGGATAATCTGTTGCTGAAGGTATGGACAGACACAGTGCACCACTCGATGGCAAGATGCAATCTAGTAATTCACCAAAGAAAAGCTAATGCCAGTTCTGCACTGATTCCACCATCTCCATCACCACCTTCCACCCGTGCCCGTACACTGGTTCCGTCACTTGCCATTGGCTGTGCAATGTGTTGGGTGCAAAAAGATCCTCGGTCCTATTTTTCTTCGTCTGCAAAAGCAAACAGCTTCCATAGCAATAGTGTTGGGTAAAGTGCTGCTGTGCGCACTGTGCGCACAGCACACCATACTGTGCGCACAGCACAGCACAGTGCCTTAAGTGCTACCACAGTGCTAGCACTTTCGCACAGTGCTAGCACAGTGCTAGCACTTCCGCACAGTGCTAGCACTTTGGCACAGTGCGCTCTCTGAGCACAGTGCGAAAGTGCTAGCACAGTGCTAGCACTTTCGCACAGTGCGCTCTCTGAGCACAGTGCGAAAGTGCTAGCACAGTGCTAGCACTTCCGCACTGTGCTCAGAGAGCGCACTGTGCGAAAGTGCTAACACTGTGCTAGCACTTCCGCACTGTGCTCAGAGAGCGCACTGTGCGAAAGTGCTAGCACTGTGCTAGCACTTCCGCACTGTGCTCAGAGAGCGCACTGTGCGAAAGTGCTAACACTGTGCTACCACTTCCGCACTGTGCTCAGAGAGCGCACTGTGCGAAAGTGCTAGCACTGTGCTAGCACTTCCGCACTGTGCTCAGAGAGCGCACTGTGCGAAAGTGCTAGCACTGTGCTAGCACTTTCGCACTGTGCTCAGAGAGCGCACTGTGCGAAAGTGCTAGCACTGTGCTAGCACTGTGCGAAAGTGCTAGCACTGTGCTAGCACTTCCGCACTGGTTCCAAGTGCGCACTGTGCGCACAGTGCGCACAGCACACTAAAGGCAATGTGCGTGTGCGCACAGCACACTTAATTGTGCTACTTTACCCAACACTACATAGCAACACGAGTGTATGGCTTTTGGCAGCCTTTAACGGTTACCGATGCTGAATGCACTCTCTGGAGCATGCAATGCTAGCCGGTGGGACGGCACCTTTTCCTGCTGAAGGTATTCCGTTTTGTCTCTGGCTGGCTGACTACCGTCGTGATATTATCTCCTGGTCGTCTTTGATATGACACTACCGGCTTTTTCCGAGAATTCTTTGCTTTGTGTTGATTATCAAACGTGGATAGCAACGGGATTTATCCCGAGCCGACGTCTAGTAAATCCACCAGCCGGGATAAGCCGGGCTTTTTCGATGAGAGAAGGAGTAGCTTTAGCATCGAAGCAAAGTAAAGGGGTTGTTTTGCTCGCATAAACAATACGTTTGATGCCACAAGAAATTGCTGCGACGTAGAGCAGCTATTAATTCTGATGAAATTTAATAAAACTAAATGAACGGAGCATATTGCTGTTGATAAAATATATAACCTTCTACTTCAAACGATTCTAAAAAAATAGCAAATTGATGATGAAATAATTTATGCTAATAAATGACAGTTTTCTCATGGGGAACCATTTTTTATTATAATTCAAATGTTCTATTTAGCTGCACTGCAGTCGCAACAAAAAAAAAACAACGGCCGCATGGTTCAAAATGCCATTTTCAATTGAACATACACCGCAAAACAATAGCATCACACACGCCACAAAAAGAACGATCTCCATCAAACGACAATCAACCATCAAAACCAACGCAAACGCCATCTGAATATTGCATTAAGTTCGCATATGCTCGCTGCTTCAGCTTGCCGCACTGGAATGCAAATTTGCATGTTAGTCGCATGTTCCATATAGCATGGCAAAACAGAGAGGGAAAAAATCATCCCTCGTTCGCTACATAAAAGCTTCAATGTTTGACACGCCACAACACACCAGACAACACAATTCGCGATCGGTGCCCGTTCCCGTAAACGGTTGCCGCATGATCCGAAGCGTCCGGATTTGGCCATAAATTAAATTTTATTGACCACAATCCGCACGTCGCGCTCAATGAGCCGTGCGCTAACAGATTTTTGCCATCGCAACCGCAGCCCGCCAAGGACTGAACCGGGCGGCAGGCAGAAATTTCGTAAATCAAATTTGTCTAAGCACCATAAAACATAAAACGCGTGGCGTCGCCCCATCCATCACGATGGACGAAAGCAGGCACAGTTTGGGTGGGGGTCGTCGATAGCGAATTGAAACCCGATTGGCTGGGGGTTCGGGCGGCGCACCGATGCCGGAATGCACAGCAATATATCCATTTGCCGTGATTCCCGGCGTAATCGTGTTTAAAATTTCCCTCTCGCAACCAAACCAAAGCTCTCGCGAGGGACATGAATCACACCAAATCACCACACCCATTATGTTTATTGCCCCATCATGCACGTGCATGCCGCAGCCGCTCACAGGGCAGCACCGGCACCAGCCACCGCCGGGAAAACCTCCGAGCCACATTCCCAAAGTCCCACAGCTATCAAAATCAGATTTATTTCCTTATTATGATTCCAGCATTTCTTCGCGCGCACGAAGGGAAAAAAGAAATGCGTCGCGGCCGTTTTGTGCACCGACGCGCCCGGGACCAAGTAATTCGTGCGAAACAAAGATGGGGATAAAAAATTGATCCACTGCGAGTGTGGTGCTCCTGCGAAGGCTGGTGTTAAATTTTGCTCACCCTGCCAGTGAAGCACTAATGGTTCGAAATTTAGTGTAATATTTCTTTAAAGCTCTCATCTCTGGTTGAGAGCCCGGGCCCGGGACAACTGCACGGCAGAGCAAAGATCTCTATCCCACACAAATCCCTCAGATTTTCTGGCGTACCATTCGCCGTCCCAGAGCATTATCATCCTTGGTTGCTTGAATTTTTCACTTCTGCTCCTGTTAAGCAACAGACACACACACACATACAGCGCATTGCTGGGCTTTGGCTGGCAAATAAGGCACCGCGTCATCGTACCGAAAATATGTCCTCCTGCGCGCGGCATTCAAGCATTCCCGTTTCGAAAGAAGTCCCCTGTTCCCATTTACTGCGCCCCAGCCTCTTCATCTGCATAGCTCAGTCTTGCAGCACGTCGCAAGACAATGAAAATTTATGTGCAAATTCACCACCACCCTTCTAGTGCACCCACAAGCAAGACGGTACGTATGTATGAGCGCATTTCCGCTCCAACCGCTGTCACGACGCAGCTCGCAGGAACATGGCACCGGGAAAGTAGAGAAAATGTCCTACAACATGGAAAGGGCTTTGCGTAGTAGCTTAGACATTGCCTAAAAAGGGTACACACGCACACACACATTGTTTATGCACCAGCCCTTTCCTTTCCTTCCAAAAAGGGGAAAACTTCGCGAGAGGATTGACGTGCAGCGAGAGTCAATCGCGTGGAAAATCTTTTTTATCCTTAATAAAGCCTTCGCTCGGTGAGGGATAGCATAGGGCAAACGGTGCACGTACAACAAGGCTACGCGCTCGTACGGTAAACCTAGAACATATCCTTTCTTTTGAGACGCCCTGTAAGATGGTAGGATGTTTGTAATGGGTTTTCGGAAAACAAACAACTATAAGGGAAACATTAAAAACATTGCTTAACCTTTGTTGGAGTTTGAATAGAATTCGAATCTTATATATAAATCTACCATTTCCACTCATTGACGGTAGATGGCTCTAGCGTAATGATAAAGTTACAGGATCGTTAGCATGATGTATGTAAGAAAAGGGTTGATAGCTGAAACTAATTATTAAAAACACATTTAAATCGTTTAGCATCAATTCTTTCGATCACTTCATTTACTTAATTCAGACAAATAAATCATTACTTCCACGTCAGCTCGTCATGTTATTCGCCCCGAAATCGTGATCGATTAAGACAAAACTACCGACCATCATGACCAGGGAACCATTTTTCTTGCGTAACAATCAACCTGCTTCCTCAGTCATCAGTCATCGGTTTCGCGGTATAATGGACAGGTAACCCTCCCATCCACTTGTGCATCCATGCTGTGCAAACAAAAAAAACGTAATAACGATTGCCTTGTGGCTCGGGGCACAAAAAAAGAATTGCAATGAAATATGTGCTGCAGACAAATTAAAAAAGAATTAACGGGTGCACATGATTTCGCGTTTCCTTCTCTTCACACTCATAAACGGTTAGCTATGGAAGGACCTCATATCATGCGAGATGACAGACGCAATCTTATCAATCATCGTACCAATGGCAATTCGTCCTTACCGGCCCGAAACTTGCGTGTTGCAGGTCTTATTTGCCGTTTGCTGGTATTTTTTGCGAAACAAACCATTTAACTCGTGGTGCGTGGTGTGTGGTCTCCACCAGGATGACTAATTTATATACATACCTCTCTTCACGTACGGTTCGGCGACGACCGTCGAATGATGGATCGCCAAACCGCCCGTGAGCGAAACTGTTTTCCTGCGCTAATGAACTGTAGCGGGACGCCTGTTTTACCTCACGCCGTACTGCACAAATGCACTGTACAGTTGTGTGCAATGTGTTTGGGGTGGAGGTGGAGAGTCAATTCCTGCGAAGCCTTTAGCTGTGCAGTTTAGCGTAAAGCGTGTTTCCATTTGTTTTGCACGCAAAAGTGCCTCCGATCAAATATTAATTGCTTCCCAATTTACGGCCGATTGTGTGCAACAGTGTCACCTCATGCGTGAGTAGCATTTGCATCGATAGGGCTGCTACGGGCTACGGGAGCAATGGTAATGGTGTGAAAGTGTGGATTGGTTTGTGTCATTCCGTTGTGGTGCAGCACTTAAGCGTACGGTTTTTGATCTGCATCGTTTAATTTGCTGCAAAACGTTCGCCGAAGATGTAGCTTTAAATGAACATTAAGTTACGCTGATCAGCTCGCACCGTGAGCTTGAGTTTGGGCGAAAGTTCAATTGGCTTACTGTACCCAATTCCAAACATAATGAAAATTGATTCAATTTTCTCTATTAAATAAACTGAAAAAAGAAGCAATTCAATTTAGGCGATGGAAATCACCACAATGGCTACCAAACTGGAAGAAAATCTCTACCCTAAACTGTTGTTCCTGTGCGTTCTTAAACTGCAGGACGGTTTCATGTGCGTTTGTTAGGGGAGGTATTTGTTTATTGCAAACCTCTCCGCTCTGGAACAAAACATTTTGAAAACTTCAATTCCAACCGGTTTTCAATGCTGAGATCATTAAAGTTAATTCTGGATAAGAAAAAAAGGAAGATTGGATATTTGATTCGATTTGGAGCATTATTTGCAATGCTGAAAAGACAAACCAAACTGATATTACACTTATCTTTGCCTTTAACTTAAGACATCTTCTATTTGGCATAACGTCCTACGCGGACATGCCGGCTCTATACAGGCTTACGAAACTTAATTCATTACCACGCAGCCTTGCAACGGGGGGACGGTCCATTTCAGGTTTGAGTTTGAACCCATGAGCCCATGATGGGCATGTTGTTGATCTATGTCGGTCGAGTTAACGTCCACGTACCACGGAACCGCCCCAAATGAAGGCATTGTTAGTTTCAATTTACACTTTACATTTAAACATATTTCGCGGCCTCTTTTTGCACTGCTACATATGATCTCATACGAACATATTGACCTGCCAATTGCTTTTCAAATTAGTTCCTAACAAAGACCAGTTGATGAAGTTCTCATATTGCTGTAGACCCCAAAAAGGTTGTCACTCTTCTCAAAAGTACAACCTAACTTTAATGATTCACTATTCAAAACATCCAACAGCTAATGTTGCATCATACAATAGAAATAGAAAATGGCAGTTTTTGCTTCGCTCTTGACAAGAGGCATGTGTGCCCAAGTTTCGCTAGCGTACCTTCGTGGAATTCGGGTCGCTGTAGAAATTTCCAAACTCTGAGCAACCACACTGTCTACATGTCTCATAAAATACAACTCATCAGAACAAAACATGAGTACGGTTTTCGTACGAAAGATTTCCTTCGTCTCGAAAACCTTAAAGCCGTTCCTTTTTCCATACAATTCAATCAAAGGAAAATTGAATTTTTCGCACCAACCTTTGTGCCTCCTTCCACGCATCCACTGTGCTTGCTTGCACCGACGGTCTAATAATATTCACTAACACATCCTACAACTGCCCGAAAAGTTAATGCAAACAGTGATTTAAACCACCGTCAGCTCATATCTGGAGCCTACCATCCATGAAGGAACGGGCCATATTCGTTTAGCCTAGATCCAACCCCTCAGAAACCAAACCAGTACCAAACAAAGCGCAGCGCTCCGAGCGAATCGATCCTTTCTGAGATTGTTCTGGGAAGGGATGCATCCACAGCTTTCCTTACTGATACTAACAAGCAGCTTTCCCTCGAGCATCGTTACCATATGTATGCTCCTCCGCTGCAAGCGGGATCAGAAAAGCTCCAAAAGCTTCTTCTCCATTGGTAGCAGTGGAATAGAAGATACTTACAGCTTGCGGTAGCGTCGCGTACTGGGATCCCGCCTGGGAAGCAAACTGCAGACAAAATCCAGGAATAGAGCAAGAGCCGCTGAAGCTGTCGAGTGAAAAGTGAACTCTTGCGAGCAGAGGAGCAAAAGAGTAATGGAAGCGAAATCAGTATCATTTGCTCACGGAGTTGGGGTAAATGGAATGAAAATAGAAGCTCGTTCAAGTGCAGCGTTAATATTCGTTTTCGGTGAAGGTTGCAGCAAAATGCAATGTAGTGCGAAGCTAGCGATGGGGTAATAAGGTAACAGAGGACGAAAGTTAGAAGTTGTTTTTAAGTTTATTGTTACGCTGAAAGATAAGTGAACATAGTTTAAACAGCTTCCTATAATTTCAGCGCAAAACAATACCTCAACCAGACATGGCTTTCAAATATTATTCAACTATAATAAAAAAATAAAAAGATATGGTAAAAAGCTGGTACACCATAACAAGCGATTCGATACTGAGAGCGTAAAAGTCTATAAACCATAACAACAGTTACACAAACGGTATAGCAATAAGTACGCTCTACAACTATGATTGTTCACCTAACAAAAACAAAATCCTGCCTTGCTTTCAGAGACAGTGAAAGTTTTCCGATCCGTACTTTTAACCTAGTTCACAGATCGCTCTCCGCACCAGACCCGCCATCCTTAACGATTGCTGACGATTTACAAACTTGTGCTTCAATCATCGGACAAACTAAATCTAGCAAATAACTTTGCCCTCGGAAAGCTTACCCAGCATCCGGGCCGCCCAGCTTCTCGTGCTCCGCCGATTGGAAGTATCGAGAAAATCGACAAAAACTACTTCCAGCAACAGGAGCAATAGAAGCACACAAAAAAAAACTCCCAGTCACTCGAGCACAAGTGAAACAATTGCAGCAATTGAAACAAACTCTCCGGCAAACCCCAGACATTGTTCGACAGCCGGAGACAGAAGGGAACGGTGGGAAAGTTTATTTCTGCTACAACCACGGAATCAGTGTGCCTTCTGCCAGGTTGAAACAACGCTGGCTCGATTTTGGGTTCGCTTTGACGCAGCTCGACCATGCTAAAACTTTTCCAATTTTCACTCGCACCCTCCGCACCCGATGAGCAGTCAATTTACTTCCTTCCGTGCGCGTTCGAGGTGCCCATCCGCCCTGCCGCTCTGCTTGAGCAACGGAGAGCAGAAGCTGAGTCTGCTCATCGGTTAAATGGCGTTCATTTTACGCTTCTTCGCCGCGGTGGCACACTGACGCGGGGGGGGGGGCGGACTGGTGGGATTATTAGAGCTGCGGCGGGTAGAAAAATCTGGTGTCATTACCGAAAGGTACACCACTTCGGTGCAACATTTCAATGGCGCACGTTTTGTTGATGGGATAAATTTTAAACTAATCTCATCTTGTGTTTGATATTGGCGTGCTGCTTCGGCACTGATTGCGGTATTAGCCACACGCTGGTGGCCGATTAGCGACCATCGAGTGTGGGGATGATGATGCAGATTGAATTTTTTAAATCATTTTAGCCACCACAGTAGTTGACTTCGTTCTCCGGTGATCGTTTCTAGAATATTTTTCGGATTCGAGGTAAATTAATATAATTTTATGTTAACGCATGTTCTTAGTTCAATCTACGTACTAAAACAACTTGTTTTATTAATAATCTATACCCCAAATGTGTGTCGCAATGAATTTCTACAAAAAAAAAATGCGGGGATAACTTAATTTGTGTACACCCATTCACCGGCAATTCTTCAATTACACCGTCCAATAGCGAAACACATTGGCCTACTGCCAAAGTCTGTGCAAGAAAGATCCGAAACATCTTTATCAAATTGAATCTTCAGCAAGGCCACACTGTACCGTACCGGCGTACAACCTTAAAGACCAACCAGCATCCGGTGGGCCACTTTTGTGTATCCCTCCATCAACATCTCCTACATCTATCTGCTCCTTGCGTCGACAAGTCTGGTCCGCTATTAAGAGCAATTTCTTTCAATTCCTCATCCCCGCGAACGCGAACGGTGCCCGATGCATGGACCCGCGTCCCGCTCCAAATGACCGGAGGCTGGATGCTGGGTGAAAATTAATTTTTCAAAAGTATGCACCTCATTAAACTTCGGCTTGCAGCTTGCGGTGGTATGGTACGTTCGGTGGTAAGTTTCCCCGCTCCCAAGATGGCTAAAGTTTGGCTCGAGATTTTCGGGTAGCTGCCGGATCCGTCGATGCTGCCTTGAAATGCAACACTTGCCGGGCGCAAGCACTCACACAGCGTACCGTACAAATCATGAGCTCAGCGTTAGATTCAACAGTACAACTCCAGTTGCCAGTCCACCGTACCCTGGTGCCGCGGGTAAAGTGTCCAAACAGTGTGATAAATCGCTACTCAGTCCTTCATGGGGCATGAAATTTGAGTAATTTGGCGTACCCGTTTTCACTTCGCAACTCCCGGGTGCTGGCGAAGCGTTCTATGCTCTATCATGCTTGATGACTTGATAAATGAAGGAACACTTTTCCTTCACTTGTTGGGAGTAGATTTGGAGAAGCGTTTCAAATCATTTGCACACGTTCTGCATGGAGAAAACATGCTGTTCAATCCGTTATTTAAAAAAAAATGAAAAATAGGAAAGAATTTTTCTTTTCAGAAAGGTAATATTGCATCGTAAGCTCATACTAAAAACCCACTCTGGTCTTTCTGCATGGAAAAGGCTGTGTTCCTCGAACCACAATCACTACGCTGGACGAAATATGTTCCGCAAGCTGTTGTTGTTCGTCAGGATTTTCAGGAGACTCTCATCTCATGGCATCCCCATCAAATTCAATATCACACTTGTCAATGCAAAACACGGGCATGCACTCGCCCCCAAAAACTTAGGTTCGAGTTATTTACATGCAATAAAAACCCACATTTCATAACCCTCGCCACCGTGCAACGGAACATGTTTTCACAGAAGGTTTTGAAGAGCAAACACTACACCGACAAAGGAAAACGGGCAACGCATTCAAAGGAAAGCAGGAAAATAGCATTGTTGGCTGGGCTTGTAAAAACAAACATCACTGCCCCCGGAAGGAAGCGGTATTTCCTTAGCAATGTTTCCCCCTGCACGTGACGACTGGTTCGTGTTCGGGAGTGGAATTGATTAAAATCCCTACCGAGCTGCAACCCGTTCACCCGGGGTCGTCCGTTTGCATCCTCCCCCCGAAACAAAAATGTCTCCATTCCGATGACGGAGCAATGCAACCGCGTGTACGAAAGACGGGAACACCCCGGGGCACGCGAATGTGTACCGCTTTCAGTGAAGCTCCAGCTGGTAACGCACACCAGGATGCAATGAAAATTGAAGACAAGCCTTTTGCACATCACATGCTGATGATGATTTCAGCTGGTGTCGGCTGCTGCTACTGCAGGAAGTAGAAATGTTGGAGCTTTGCTCCTGCCGCGTGTGTGTCACCATACGAGATGTCATGTAATGTACCGAGCATGAATGAAGAAATGGGCGAAAGGGTGGAAGGTATGACTATGATGCGACCATGTGATGAGCAGACGGGAGCAGTTTCATACCGAGGAGATTATTATTGGATTTGCCAAGCACCGGCAACGTGTGATTATGGCTTTGATTGTTTCCTACCGGCGCAACATACTGTTGGTTGACAGCGGTGGCGGTGGAGGGATAACGATGGTGTTGCTTAGTATTGGGTGCTTCTGATGTAGAGGCACACGGTCTTGTCTGGGCAGCATGCGGCCCTTATGTGCCGAACTGAAGTGAAATTTAAATTATCTCATCGCAGCCGGTAGCGTTGACGCTACTGACCATGGCAATAGTTGTAAGCTCGGGATGAAACCTAATGGAAATCTGGATGGGATTACTCGTAAGCGTTCGAACAGCGTTGGAGTGCTGAAAGAGTGCTCAATAATTATAAAGGACGGTTAAAATTATCAGGCATATAGCAATGGATGTAAAGGGGATGTACATCGAATACACTTACCAACGAAATTGTTCTATATAGCTCCTAACTTCTACACAAAATAAGTTGTAATAATTTAATTACTATATTAACTTTTCGAATTCTTCTATTGCTTCTGTAATTCTTTGTTTTTATTTATAAATATACTAACCTTGTTTTATACATTTTACGGAAAACTGTCACCTCTTGTATCATTCCTAAACTCTCTATCTCTCCATGTCACATTTACAGTGTAACAAATTTAAGCCATTAGCCGCTTTCCACTGTTTTGACAATTTCCGTTTCCGTTCTCCTGCGGAGTACTTGCTTGCCCGTAGTCAGTGTCTATTTGTTACCAGGCTGCAAGCGACGCGCACTGTTGCCGCAAACAACTCGAATTACACATTCATTGGACAGCTTTGGCTTCTCCGGGCGTTACGGAGGCAGCTCGTCATTTCGTGCCACCGTCTCGTCACCGGTAGTGAATTTGTGTTGCTTTATTACATTAACATAATTATGATAAATGAAAATGTTATTACGCGCTTCTCCCAGCCCCTCGCCCTCTCAACGCCGTACAACACACAAACACACTCACTGCCAATTCTATCGTACGTTGTCGCCTTCGGTGGAGGGCACGTTCGCGAATGTAGCGGATTTAATGAGGCTTTATCTTAATAGAATGGAATCCCTCAGCGGTGCCTTCGCCGGGCTTTGTGGCAGAACAGTTCCGGTCGGTGTGTTTAGATTTAAAGAAGCTGCCCCGTTTGGCTTGTACACTATTCCTTTACGCCATTCTTCCTTTCTCTCTCTCTC
Organism: Anopheles merus; assembly: GCF_017562075.2. Lineage (NCBI taxonomy): Eukaryota > Metazoa > Arthropoda > Insecta > Diptera > Culicidae > Anopheles > Anopheles merus. The sequence goes on along the minus strand of NC_054082.1, from coordinate 34,815,084 downwards.
TCTCTCTCTCTTCCTTCTATTCAACACCGGTGCGGTTATCCACTAGGGATGCGGAGGAACTTTTCGGGCTTTTAAAGATTGAACTCTCCTCTACTAGCTACTTTGGAACGCTTTCGGCACCATTGTCAGCACGGCAAACAAAAACAAACTTTCATTTCCCTGCCCGCTCAGTCTGAACGTGCTGCTCGCCCCGAGGGGATAGAAAGTACTGCCTTTACTTTCAGAAAAGTTGGTCCTTTTTTCGTGCGTTTGCAGTCAACCAAGCATCACGTAGTCGATTGTAGAAAAGCGCGACCGTGGATGTCGATGCTAACTTACGGTATTGCACAATTATGCTGGTGGGACGATGACGGCGGGCTAGAAATTGATTTCCCAGACAGGCTCGTTTTCTTAGATGGTGTAAAAATGTAACTTTTTACACGCGATAAAAGGTGTAAGATTTGGCTTGTATCAAAACCGAAACAAAACACCCCGGAAAAAAATATTTACATCACACAATAGCTCCTTTTACCTTTGTTCGATCCCTTACTTGAGACGCACACACTTCAAAATAATCACATTATTAAAAGCAATATAAAATTGGTGACTCCTTCATCCTACAGACGTCAGCTTCCTTTCAATTCTGATTTCCATCATCTCATTAAGAAAAATGGCTCCACTTCTTATCCCCAGTCGACATGCACATAATGCAATTACGTTCGTCCTGGGTGCATTATTACGTCCACTTACAAAGCCACACCACCGTCAACCCCTTCAACCGCCGCCCAGACGCTGCGACACATCGCGCCACTCTGGTCCATTACCGGTATGCAAGCGGTAGGTTTTGCAAATGTCTTCAAGTGAGTGCAACAAATTGAAAACGTTGAAGAGGGCACAGCTAGAGCAGCGGCAAGCTGCAGCTTCCTGCAACTCATCTCATCCGGCAGAGCACTTGAGCGCCACATCTTTTTTGCCTTTTTCTTCGCGGCTGTTTTCTATTCACCGAAAGGGGATGTTATTTCCTGGTACCATAAATTCTTAACACGTTTTTCATTTGCCATTGCTTGGTTGACTTTTCTCGCGGGCACTAGGCGAAACTGCAAGCGAAGCACGTTTCTTCGCGATGTGAAGTACTGCACACTATCTATTTGTATATTCATGTTTTTTTTTCGTTCTCCAAGCTGTAGTGCATTCGCTTGGAAAACGGGTAACCAACCTTAGCTGTTGGAGCGGAGACGGTCATGACATTAGGTAGCAGTTATTTAGTTTCCATTTTGGCACCCACAGATAATGTTTATGATTGTGCAAAAACGCGGGGTTGACAAATGATTTGCAAAAAGTTATAAAAAAAATTATTACTAAACACCAAATAGCAGTGCAACACACACACAGAGAGAAATTATTTTGATGCTACATTAATGTGAAAATATTACGTCGGGAGTTTGTGGCTCGCATAGATTTGACCGCATGGAATAGTTTTGCTCTTATTATCAATCTAGTTTCATTTATTCTTGCTGCACTACAGCGTTTCTAGCCCTGGATGCTGTCACGAGCTATGATGGCATGGTTTCGTGGCTGCTGCAGATGCAACATACTCTCCCAGTGGTACCAACTGGTACGACAAAGCTTGCAAGGGAATTTAATGTATGTAATTAATGTAATTAATGTATAAATGTTGCATGATGCTTTCTGTCGGTGCAATGAAAAATCTATCAACAAAACAGCAACAAAATGCAACAGCGCATCCTAATGGTGGATTGAATAAATACGTCACATTTAGCAGTATTATGCAGTATAGAAAAAAAATACAATCCACACCATAATATGATGTTTTAAACTGTTATAAAAATGTCCATTGATGTAACTTTTCGTTTGTTTTTTTTTATGACATTTAAGGCTTATTGGAGAACACTAACCGTAAATGTTTTTTTTTTGACTAACTATCCCGCTGCTGACGATGGTGATGATGGTTTATCTAGTTTACAAAGGAAGAATGTGTGTGTCCTTATAACAAAATAAGCTACTTTAACCCACCGCAATTGAGGATTGACAGAGCCATAGACAATGTATTATCTTATCTTGAGCAGATGAATAACACCATTAGCTTTTGCTTGATATAAAAATAATGTATTTGCTTTGTAGACATTAAATTGATTAAAGTTCGTTATCTCCACGTAATACACGCTGATGCCGAAGGTAAACGCTCGGCAACTCACACTCACAGCACGCACAAATGTGTGCACAAATAAAGCCCGTAAATAAATAACAAACGAACCTTTGCAAATAATCGACCCGGGTGCACTAAGCAAAGTGCAATTAAATTATTAACAAAACAATAATACAAAACAATTCTCCCTTTTCAAAGTGGAAAATAGCAGCAACGCGAAGAAGTTTTTGCTATCCGATAGAATGCAGGCAAAAAATACACATTTCGTTTATTTTCATGCACCAAACAAATATTTCATCTCATCATCTGCAACTCGGGTGCCGGTTCCGGAAAGAAGTACGATTTTTTGGATGCATAAAATATAGCACACAAGCCGAATTTTGTCGCATTGCCTCCAAATTCAATTCGTCCCGTTTGCTGATCGCGCTGCGGACACTTGTTTGTTTCATATTTTAATTATTTTAAGTATAATTTTTATTGTATTTCATTTTCTTCATTATTCTATTGATATAAAACGCATTTCTCGTATGCCTAGCAGGAAACAATGCATTAAAAAGCCAGAATTTTTACTTCCTCTTCATAGCTTTCAGATATAGCCGCATATAATTTACTGTTTTGATGTTCTATTCTCTCTTTACGAACCAACCGAGAGCTAAAATGCAACAACCAACAACGAGGAATCCTCTTTTCTTTCGTGACATTCAATGGCGCTGAAAGTTCAGCCCTGAATGGGTCAATGGAAGAAAAAAAAAGGAACTTTAACCTACTGGACGGTCGTCCGCGAGGTAAACTACATTCTGAGGCAACTATAGCAAAGCACTCAAACACACTCAAACCTTTTCATTCAAACGTTAGTTTTCACACCGACACTTTGCTGAATCAAATTACATCTTCTTCTCGAAACGCGGTCCAGATCCAGCACGGTCACAACGATCTTTCCCCACAGCAAAAGCTATTTTTCAAAGTTTTGTATCAACTTCTTAGATTTTTCCTTCGTTCCGCCGCCGCCCGTCCATAGTGAAACGCCAGGAAGAAAGCCTTTGAAACTGTGCTGCAAAATTCAATTCCAAGCTTTGCAAACTAGCTCTCCTGCACGGCGAAATTTCTCACTCTGTGGAATGTTGCGTTGAACTTTCCTGCCCCACTTGGAAGAACTTATCAAATCGAGACATCACGAAAACTTCCCGGTACGGACCACGACGGCTACAGCTTTGAGCTTCAAATCTCGCACCATCGGACCACGGTGTGTCTGTTCGCATGAATTGACGCACCGAAAGCAGAATGATTCTTCTAGCTCGAACGGATCAAACTTTCTCCATCCTGCACTGTACGTTCAGTTGAAAATCAGCCCCCCGCTAACTGCTTCTTGATCATCCGTCTCTGGTGTTACGCTTTTCTTTCTGCCACCATTTGTGCGGAAATAACTTAATATCAGCACCGAAAAAACATTGCTTTGCAAACAACAACAACAACAACAGCCCAAACTGCCGCAAGATCTACTGCGCTACTCCGCCGTACAATGCCCGAAGTTAGATGATGCTTTCCATCTACGGAATCAAAATACGCAGTTTCCCCTTCGTGCAACACGCACCCAACGGTAATGCTATTCCACTGAAACCTTTCACAGCCACAAGAAACTGGCTGGCGTGTACCGCGCCAGCAAAACAAACAACGCGAAACACATTTTATGGATTTTTGATGAAATTAATTAATTTTCAATTAGTTGCTTGATCCTGGATTCCGGGGATGCTAACCAGGAACCGGCAACAGTTCGTGACTCTGGCACACGAAACGTTCTGGGATGTGGAGGGAAAATTTCCACCGGAGCAAGACGGACTGTCGGATTGTCAGCCGGCACTGTCCGTTGAGCTCGAAGAATATCCGAAATCATGTTTAAGTAACAGCCGCTTTGTAATATGCTTTCGTTGAGGTGGTTTCCAAGCTGAACCGTATTGTGGATTTGGTGGTTGTGTGTAAAAATGTACTACAGCATCATTTTCGTTAAACAAGCCGGAATCGCACACCAAGCAATAGGACAAGAAGTCGCCAAGTTTGTCCGCGGCAGAGGAAATTGCAACAACGTTACGAAACTTTAAAGCCACGCTCCACGCCCTTTCGTTATTCCCGCTGGCTGTCTTAGGTTCAGCGGATATTTGCCCTTCCCAGCCCGTGGCTGGTGTCCTGATGGCTTCGACGTCTTTTCCACCGGTCGAACCACCCGAAGGCTGCGCGGGATTGTTTCCAGCACGAGCACTGCACTACTGGAGAGAGAATTTTTCATCATAGAAAACTATTTCTGCTGGTACGAGAAGGGGTAGGATCGGTTTGCAACATTAATACCACTCTTGTGCACAGTAGAAATGTAGCAGTTGCCAGTATAAGAATGCAGCAGTAGAAGATAAAATTAGCATTCAATATTTAAATTAAATATAATTATTGACTTTCACAATAAAATGCTAAAGCTGATGCGCTATTTTAAATTGCTACAGCTGTTATAATATTCCTGCAAATTAATTACATTACCATCGTGTGCCAATGCTCTGGCCCATTGTGCCGCGGCAGAGCGCAGAGATCACAGGCCTGGCCCAACAGGCACGGCGCTTGCCTTCACGCGCTTGTCAACACTTACGGAGCGCTAGCGAAGAGGCAGCAGCGCAGAGAAACACGGAAAATGCAAATTGTAGTTGCTTCTTGCGAATCCATTTCCAAATCCGGGAATTCCGGAATCTCAGCAACACGAAATGAGTGCCATGTTTGCCGCCTGCTGGCAGACCAAGTGGCCGTGTGTCGGAACAAAATATTCAAAACAAATAAGTGACACGAGACGCTGGCGCCAGAACGCTGGCCATTCGGCGGCAGCAGCAACAGCATTTGTGCCGCGCCCGTGCAGCAGATAACACTTATTAGTATGTGGCTGTTGGGGTATTTTGTGTGTGTGTGTGTGTGTGTGTTTTTTTTTGCAAGTTTTACTGGGCGAATGATTTAATTCATGCAACATGCAGCAGGGTCTCGGTGCCAGCTGACAGGGTTGCAATTTTAATTCGGAACCGATTGCTGGTTTTTGGTTGAAAGTGACCACCAAAACATTTGTTTTTAAACTTGATTTGCTGAATTCCAGTGTATTGGAATGTATTCCTGTAACTGCTAATCATAGCCCATTTTCTATAAATACAACAAAAAACCCCTTCTGAAGCTTGGGGTTTCACAAAATTGTTTAAAGTTACCTTTTCATCCCTTTCAATTTCATTCAGCTTTAACTTTTCGCTCTACACTGCATTGCACTTAAACGCAGAGCATTTCGGTTGTCCGATAGCTGATGCGATCATGCGATGCAATAAAGATGCATTACCCAACATAAATAATGCATCATTCATCAGTGCTTTTCCTTCCTGCCGAGGCAGCATCTCAGCTGGTCCGTCTCCCGGCCCGACTAATTGTAGCAACATCTCTGATCCCCACGTTCTACCTACGTCTGTTTGCTTACTTATTCATTTGCTATGCAAAGTAGCAGCAGCGTCTGCTCAGTTTGCCGCTTGAGTGCTGAAACAACAGTGCAGTGCACCTTCTCTTTGTCGCTTCCGTGAGCTTTCGTCCGTCCCATCGGTTTTCTATTATTAGCATAGACAAGGGCTCGATCTTACATCCCGGAGCCGCTATGCTTATTTTAAAGTACGATTGCGAACATGATCTGTTTGCGATGCTGATTGGAACGGGTAAGGCTGACTCGGACCATTCAAAAACAAGCAAAGGTACGCTTTTTGTTCGTTTGCCATTTGTTAATAGAATCAAGCATACATTACTTAGACACTTCACCAGCGCTGGTCTTGACAAAAGGCAAAATACACATCATCATCAAACTAACAATATTGCCCTTATAATACATCCGATATTTGCAACACTCTCGCCAATCGTTTCGCTGATGCATTCACCCTTCCTGTTCACAATCCTAACACACTAGCAGAGGCCACCCGCAATACTCCATCGGATGCTATCGATTTTATTATACCCACAATTGACGAAGCATTAATTGCGCGCACACTCAACGATATAAAACCATCTACATCATCTGGACCTGACAATATTCCCGCATACATATTGAAGCACTGCCGTCAATCACTCGCACCCATTCTTGCCAAAATATTTAATGATTCCCTTATGCGTGGCACGTATCCTGAGTCCTGGAAACACGCGCGAATGATTCCTATCCATAAAAAAGGCAGTCGACTTCATGCTAGTAATTATCGTGGCATTGTATCCCTATGCGCTTGTGCAAAGGTGTTTGAGCTCATTCTATACAATCCGCTACTCACAGCAGTTCAAAACTATATGAGCCCTAGTCAGCATGGATTTCTCCCAAGGAGATCTTCCACCACAAATCTTGCTGAATTTGTTGGCTACTGCTTCGACAACATGGATTGTGGTACTCAAGTTGATGCAGTATACATCGACTTCAGGGCTGCGTTCGATAGTATTTCTCATGATATTCTACTTTCGAAGCTAAAAAAACTCGGTTTCCTCGACTGGCACATCACCTGGCTGCGTTCATATTTAACTGGTCGTTCGTACTACATAAGTATAGGATCTCATCGTTCTCACTCTTTCACCAGCTCCTCCGGTGTGCCTCAAGGGAGTAATTTGGGACCGCTACTCTTCCTCATCTATATTAATGATCTATCTTTCGTTTTACCGCCAGGCCAACACCTAATGTACGCCGACGATGTAAAAATATTCGCTCCAGTTAGAAACGACAGTGACTGTGTACGCCTTCAAACGATCCTTGAGAATCTGGATAGCTGGTGCAGCAGAAACGCTCTCCAAGTGTGTGCTGATAAATGCCAGTGTATATCATTCAGCAGAGCCCGTCACCCCATCACGTTTACATACACTATGCTCAACACGGCTTTGGCTCGCACGACATGTATCCGTGATCTGGGGGTGCTACTCGATCAGAAGATGTCATTTCGCCCTCACATTGATAGCGTTGTTGCGAAGGGAAATCAGCTACTTGGTTTAATTACGCGGACCTGTAGCGAGTTTACCGATCCCATGTGCGTCAAGTCGATCTTCTGTGCCATCGTAAGGTCGTGCCTGGAGTACTGCTGTCCGATCTGGTGCCCGCTTGGCGTTGGTGACATCAATCGCCTCGAAGCCATTCAACGGAGACTCACCAGGTACGCGGTTCGACTCCTTCCATGGCAATCCCACCACGCTCGGCCCACCTACCATCAGCGGTGTCTGCTTCTCGGACTTGAACCACTCTGCTCTCGACGTAAAAACGCCCAATGCCTTTTCATATTTCGGCTCCTTAACGGAGAGATCGATTCCCCGGCATTACTAGCCAGCATCAATTTGTTCGCTCCCTGTCGGATTCTTAGATCCAATTTCCATCTCCGTGTTCCGCGTACCCGCAACAACCATAGCCAGGGACACCCTATTATACGTATGTCCCTCGAGTTCAATGAAGTGTTAGATTTGTTCGATTTTAGTATGTCTACTTCCACGTTCAAGGAGAAATTGCGTCTACGTCACATGTAATGTTTGCTTATAACTAGATGTTTATTTATATGCTCCTTAATTTAATTATAAGGTTGCCGATTAGACATGATGGTCCGTCGGTTTATATATGAAATAAATAAATAAATAAATAAATAAATAATCATCCTTCTTCGCAACATTCATCACGAAACAATCAGCAAGAAACAACGCAGCTCCACAATTGGCCTTCCATCCTGGTCGTGTGCTGTAAGCAATATAAACTTTATTGCTTTGCTAAAGCTTGATGCGGCTGACGTGCGATGTAGCATTTGCAGAATAATAATTGTCAGGTTGAGTTGTACAAGCAAAGAACAAAACACACCAACACACACACACACACCCACATACAAAACGTACTAATTCCAATTTTATAGCCCTGTTCACTGTACCCGTGCCTTGTTAAGTCGGTTTTAATCGTTCCCGTGCTCCGGTGATCCGGGACCGCGGATCGAGAACCATTAAATCCAATTAATAAACCAACTTTTACCATCGCCAAGAAGGTTTGAGTGCAGCGAGAGGCCTTCAGCACCACGAAATCCATTGATTGTTAATATCGCCCGAGGACCTTCCACGGCACGCACACACACACACACACACTACACACCACACACACACACGACCACGTCCATGTCTACCGGGCCTGTGCGCTTCGATTGAATAGCCGTTTCCTGAACAATCGAGCGCCAGGGGCGTGAACCTGTTTCTGTGGGACGATAAAAATTAATTTAATTAGCTCATCTCATCGTCCCTCACGCAACCGTTTCCGTTGCCTGCCGCTTCTTGGGATCGATATTATAGGACCCGATGTTTCAAGAAACGGGCTCGATGGTGTTGAGATATGGGTACTACTGCTTTAAGATCGTGGTAGCCCGATAGCCGCTTCAAGAGCGGCGGGACCGAAATTAAGATTATTGAAGGATGCTGGAATTGGTCATAAATGGGGAAAGTATCGCGATTGATTCAAACAAGCTTCACACGCACGCAGAGGAACCGTGTCACGCGATCCATTTGCTTCTAGGACTCATTCGACGGGATGCACAATTGATTGAATCAACTGAATCTACCTGTTCCTTTTAATTGCTCTGGCTTATTAACGTTAATTTTTTAAGCCTGGTATCATCCATTTACATCAGCATTGGGTAAAGAACCTGCTCGGTTGCTTGATTCTAGGATTGTAAGATACATGCGCCAGCTCGTTCTATTTTAATTAGCTCAACAGATAACAAGATTTGCAAATGATGTCCAGTTTGCTGTTCCTGCAAAGAACAGATATCAATCTAAAAGTTTAGCAAAACACCAAGACCTCCGCAAGCTAAGGTGTGATAATTGTCGGTTACTCTGTACCTAACTCAACTCCAGAGCAGCCCGAACACTTGGCTGGGGCGTACAACCGCAGCAAATTGGGACCCACCTACCATTTGCAGCTAGCATCCCAGATTCAGTGGAGCCAGCGGGTTTAATAACAGGTCCGTGATCGCATTCCCTCCCCAATTGTAATCGGTCGACATGATGGATTATGCCGTGTGGCGATGTTGCGCTGTCATATCGCTATCTTTGAAGGATCTTGCTCGCTCGGCGATCACGCTCAGAAGGTCCCGCGCGTTTGAGCTGTACATGTACCTCAAAGTTACCGAACCCGAATGTTCTCTCCCTTGTCTTATCATCTCCCGAGCAAGGATCTTCAACGTTGCATCTTGGTAAGGTTGCCCTCAGGCATTTTTGGCAGATTTTCGTAACAGTGATCGGCGTTGCAACGGTCCAAAAGAGTTACGCCTCGTACGGTGTATCCTTGGCCTGCAAACGCTTTTACGGGTAGGGTGCGCTTACCATTATCCTCGATATCTTGCCTTTTATACGCATTTTAGCGTATCAAGTTTTGCTAAACTATCCCCACTGTACGTTGTTTTCATTATCCGGTACATTTTTGGATATATCAAGGGAAACATGTAAAACAGATGAAATTTCTGTTCTCTTTGTTTTTTTTTTTTTTTTTGTAGTACAAGCAAAACTTTTTTCCCACACTTCTTTGTGAGGTCGCGGCAGGTTACGTTACGCTACCGAGGGCAGTTCATTTTATTGTCTAACGTGCCCCTTAAAAACAGCAGTTCGCCAAACGCCCACTTTTGAATACGAAATTAAGTTTCGCGAATCGAGCAGAAAGCATGTTTCTGCAGAGGCGTATTCTTTTTACCACTTTTGGGCGTTGTTTTTTCCTTTCTTCTTACTCTGCTGTTCCGAACGTTTTTTTTGTTGTATTGCTCATCCTTATCGTGCGTCCAAAACATTGTCGAGCTTGTCATGTTTTGTTTTATACTTTTCAAACTTTTTCACGCCCTCTCTCACACTCCTCCTCCTCCTCCTCCTCCTCCGGCCAACAGTTTTTTTTCTTCTGTTGCTGTGAAACTCCTGTTAGTGACACTTGCTAATTTCTTTACATTGCTGCTTCACCTGTCCCGTGTTTTACCCGCCTGTCGCTGCACCGCTCCAGCCGTGACCTTACACCATCGGGGAGGGGGCGGACTGTGTGGAATGTGGATCACGACAAGATCCTGTGAACCATTTTAAAAATAACGCTCATCTTCCACCCCCCCCCCCCCCCCCCCCCCGTCCGCTCGCCTGTCAGTGCTGCTCGGTAAAGAAATAGAAATAAATACCCCCAGAATAATATGCTAAAAGCGAAGCTCCAGCGGAGATGGTTTGTGCGGAATCTTGCGCAAGTGGTTCATCGTACCGATAAATAACTCAAGCGCAACAACATGCTCAACTTTCAATTTACTTGCTTGTGCTCCCCCCTGCTTGACACATTCACCGCCCGACACCGACCGACGGTGGCCAAAAGATGGAACCAGACCATACGGTTTTACGTGTTACAGCAAGCGTTTCTGGCGCTTGTCTCACCTGGTTGGTCCCCATCGCGGTTCCATTCGGTTGGGAAAGTTGTATTTTGGGGGGAACCGAATGGAAGGAATGCAAAATTGAAAAGTTGGCACAGAAAGGTGAGCTGCGTTCTCGCTTTCCCGCGCGCTTAAGGCACAATTGGGCAAGTTGGCGTAGTAGTTTAATTGAAATTAACCTTACCTATTAACGGGCTCGTTACAAATGCTGCTAAAAACTTTCCACCAGTTGTTATGTGTTTATAATGTCTGTTTTTGATACTTGATAATTAAATGAATTGTTTTTGAATGGTCGGTTTTTTTTTTTGCCACTTTGCAACACAATCGCTCCGAAGCATCAACGTCCACCGTTGGATTGAAGTGCAATGCTGCCCAATAAATTGGCTGCTAAAAAAATACGATAATTTCATAAATAAACTCATCCTCACAAAGGCTCTCTAACATACACATACATACACACGCGAACTGAGAGAACGTGCTATTCTAGCACGGGCGCATATAATTCTCCATAACCGTTGCCGTCCAAACTCAATTAGACTAATTGAAAATGTTCTACGTCCCATTGGAAAGCCATAGAAAGCGGGGCATCAGTTGAGGTTTTTGCTATTTTTTTTTCTATACGCTGCAATCTCATCAATTTATGCTGGCACTTCAAATTCGATTGATAAAGCGCAAGCGGAGAAAAGCAGAAGTAAAATCTGCACCATTTGCGACCACGAACAAACCAAATCTGCAGGCCAGGCTTTTAGCAAACAAGAAAGAAAGGAGTAGAAAGATTATATTCAAAACAAACACTTTTTTTTTTGCTCTTTAAATTCTGTCAGCATTTTCAATTTCCTCGCCGTGGTGATGATTTTCGCGACAATCGTGACCAGACGAGATGACAGGACGGCACATTTGCGAGTATGAAAAATTCACCACACACACATACGCGCGCGCACATGTAGTTTCTGCACCTGAGTGGGATGTCTTTGCCCGGAACAAAAGGCACTTTCCCACGCCCCAAGGGCAGGGATGCAGGAGACGGGATGGAATATTTTAAGCTAATAATAAATGCTAACAACGGCACGTAATCATTCTTTTCCTCGTGCGATAACGATCGACCATCTTCCATCGTCCAAGAAAGCAGCAGGGAAACCCCGGAACCGTGGGCAATTTCTTCGAGCCAACACACACACACCCCACACACAAACACACACCCCACACAGAGGAGAAGATGCCCACTTTATATGCAGATGGCAGATGAAGAAAAATAACACTCTCTTAGAAGTGAGAAAAAAGTGGACAAGAAGCTGGGGAGAAGGACCACTGTTTGGCAAAATGTGTCCACTCGTAGCGAGAAACGAGCCCCGCCGCAACCACTGCTCAACACTCCACGCAGCTTTCTTCGGATGGCGAGCTGCCCATTGCAGCTGCCCTTCCTGTCCCAACTCCAAGACCTCCCCCCCCCCCCGCGCTGAAGCGTCAAGAGGCAGTGGCACTCGCTCTCTCTCTCTGCACCGGCAGGACCAACCAAAACCAACCAGCTTCGCCAGGGTTTTTGGGTAAAGTGAAAATTTCCTATTCCGAGTGCTTAGAACAAATCACTTCCGGGGATGCTTCCGCCGCTGCAAACCACACCACCGCCCCACACTTGAAACCGCTAAGACGATCCCGCTTCCTACCGGATGGGGGCGCGGACGGATGAATAGTCGACGCGAAAAACTAGTGACCGGAATAGATGATGAGCTTTTTCGTCCGTCCGAAACTACTCGGCACGCAAACGAGCGAACGAACGAACGAACGGTCGCGGTTTGTCATTTTGAGAGGTGAGGACTTAGTGTGGTGCAAGGCTCAAAGTTTCCTGTGCATATGTGTGAACCCTATTCTAACACAACCGCAACCAGCGGAAGCGGGAGAAACATCTCCAAAGAGCGGTGGGGGGAGGGGGGAGCAAACGGAAGACATTTGCACTTCCGTGGCACTTTGATGTGGTGGCGAATCTCTCCTTTCGGTCGGTCGGTCGGTCGGCGCAACTTCTCTGTGGGTGCGCACCATTCGTTTATTGTTTATTTATTTTGCTGTCATAAACAGTTGCTGATTGTATGCAAGGGAACCGCTTGTTTGTTGGCGTTGGCGATGTGGCGATGTTTTACGAGCTGCATTTGTGATGCATTTGCCCGAAAGGGCACACTCTTTAATGTGGAAGCAGCTCAGTAACTCGTTGATAAACGTTCACGTTTTTAAAGCTTAAACGTTCCGCGTGCCGATTTTCAAACACATTGTCTATTCCATTGCCTGTTTAAACATTTGTTCAACTATTCTCATGTTTTGATTTACGAACTAGCTCAATAGCATGTAGCGAAACGAAAAAAAAAACGAATACACTACTACTCACCCACTACCGCGGGCACGAAACATGCGCGCGTACCACACCGGTGCTCCTGTGCAAATAATAGAATGCTGCATTGTGTGTTGCGTTTACCTTTTTCCCAAACTCCCCAAACCACGCGTAGCAGTGGGTATTCATTTCATTTGCACCAAACCCTGCCACGGACACGGATCAACCACCGGTTGGCGCTTTTCGACTGTCCGGAAAAGCGAGCCCGGTACGCTTTCCCGCGCGGTCGGTACGATCATGTCAACGAGATTATCTGGTCGGTTTCGGTAAATAACGCTTGCCGGGCTCAACGGTCAACGATGGGCCGGCACATTTCATCCCAAGGGAGGCCGCCGATGCTGCACATCACGCATCAATGTGGCCCCGCCGTGTGGTGTATTCGACGACCGGCGACCGATCGATGAAGCAGCAACCGATGCAGAATTCGGGCGATTTATTTGCTTCTGTTGGGACAGCGGGAGGGCAATCCCGAGGCGGATAGCAAACAGTATGTTTGGGGAAGGATAGTTTGGCTACGCAGTAGGAAGTAACAGCTAAACATGTTACAACTTAACTGAACAACAGCATGCCGGTGGTGGGTTCAAGCCTGGTATGGACCTAGTCCGGTGTAGCAAAGGACTGACTATTCGGCTTCGTGGTACATAATACGTCTCGGAGGCCGACATGACCACCATAGGACATTACGCCATACGTAAGAAAAAGAAGAAGCTTTTACTTTTCTTAGATGTTTTCCTAAAGTTGCAAATTATATCTTTAAATCTTCCATGAATTCCTACATACCATAGAACAGACGCTAAATACAACCCACAGCAACACCAACCAATTGACACAGGAGATAGAGTGATACCCTATTAAACACAACTCCTTTTTAATCATTTCACAGCAAGTTGTTAATAGAACTAGGCAAAATGGCAACCTTATTCGTTGATCCTTTGTTGCGGTACTCTACTACCGGGGTGCCACTACTACCGGTGGAGGGGTAAAAGTGCATTTGTTTGCATTTAGCATGGCGTGTATGGTCCGGCCGAAGGCCAACCATCAAGCACCGGTGATTGATGGAACTTCTCCCCGGCTACTCGCTGTGCGCGTGTGTCTGTTGCGTGCACAGCCCGGTTTTTTTTTGGTGTACAGCCGGCCGTAACCGGCCGGGTTGAGCCGGGAACAATTCAAACAGTAGGAGAAAAGCCTTTACCGCTGGTGCAGTGTGGGACCAATTTTACAGCACCACTGAACGATTCGTGACTGATCCGGTCCACTGCGGTCCAGTGTGGCCGTTGCATCCACCCAACCAGCGTACCATCACTACTAAGCTACTGAACGGGGAGTGGGAGCAAACACACGACGAGGCAAGCAAAAGCCACCGGGCACGAACCTATCGGGTGGATTTGATTTAATTTTTAATTTGCACTTCCACTGGAAACATTGATTGTTTTTCCCCGTTCTGCCGATGCAACGGTCGGGGCTTGTGATGGGGCATGTGGTGCTCATTGTTTGAAGGTAACCTCATTTGCAGCAGGAAGTTGTAACACCTACCGACACCAAGCACAAGTATGCGTGCTTGGGCAATGCAGTCGATCTAAATGAACTGTCAAGAGCATCCTGCCATCGATGGGATGCACTCGTACGGACGATTAATGGTCAGCTGGCAGTCACCATGACCACAAGTGCCGAAGTGGCAAGGGCGCCAGCCGTAAGGTGTGTCCAATCGATGGGCAGAAGATTGATGGCTAAGCGATGGATTACTTGGAACGCCGCATTACTGTTGATCTTACATGGGAAAAGTAACTTCCTAAGGCACCAGTGTGACGGGTGTATCAGTAAATCATATTTTATTCTTTCTACCCTTGAATGTGTGAAGAATCAATTTTAAATATTAAAAAAAAACTTTTCTTTACACAGGTTTCTAACTCTCTTACTAACAAGAGTTAAGCTTATGTAAGCATGTTTAGCGAAGTGAAGCGGCACACAGCAACGCACGTTCTAACATGTTTTTCTCATTTTGTGTCAATTTGTAATACGCTCGCATTACGATTTATTTTACGTTTTAATCGGGCCCTTCAAAACCAACAGGCAACATAACCATGGGCCATAAAACCAACCCTCACTCGCTGCAACGCCAAAGCTCCAAAGCTTACGGTCGCGTTAAATATGTCACACAGGCTCAACAGGACACCCTGCCGCTACAATGTAACACGACCCGGGTGGGAGTGCTTGGAAACCCATCAACCTCACGAACAAGCACGAAGCGCGCTACCCTATCCAACGCTATCCAGGAGAGTCGTAAAAATATTATTTATTTCCGCATATCCACGTTCCGCATGAGGGGCCTGTTGAGGAGTTGGGACACTTGGGAAGCGGCCGGCCGTGGTGTGGCAAGCTCACCACGCGTCCTTGCACGATCCGCCCTGGCTACAAATCAACGGAATGAATTACCTTCTCTACACATCACATTTCAACAAGGCCTGTACATGTGTTTTTTTTTCACTGTTTTTCATTTTACGGTCGTGCTAACGTTCGCATGCGTCATCCCATCTGCCTGCCCGCTGCAAAACCACCTCAGGTTTCATTGTGCGAAGGATAGCGCAGGGCGCGCAATATGCGTTAATAAATAAACTTGTTTTGTTTTCCTTTTTTTTTTTTTTTTGCTACATCCCCAGCAATTGATTAGTGCAGGCTTGGATTGCGGAGGGCGAACCCCGTTAGCGCACCTCGTCGGGTTAAATTGCTCTCTCAATTAATGGGCAAAATCAGATTTACCAAACGGTTTTCTCACGCACTCTCATAAACGTAGCCACATAAAAATGGGGTCGTAAATGCTTCCTCGAGCAAATTATTGCTCATGTATGTGTGAATGTGTGCATGCTTTGCCAATGTTTCTGCAAAGCCATTAGCACCTTTCGGTTTGATGGTTTTTGGATTCCCCATCTTTTACGCATCTTCGGCGCCATTTGCAAAAGCTTTTAAAAACTAAATTGAAATCGATTAAATGTAATTATCGGGTAGGCGGTTAACCGTCCGCATTTGTTGAATATCCTTGTAAACCATTCAGAGGCGATAAAAATCGCAAACGACACATTTGAGCCACAAACCGCCTAGCAGGTATGCAATCGACATTACAAATCTTCTTTTGGATACCAACTTAACGCTGGCTTAAAGCGATAATGCAGCTTCTGCCAATTGCAGGTAACGAAGCATTTGTTTTATTAACATAAGTTACCTTAAAATATCGCGTAGAAGTTTGATCTTAAACATACATCTTTTTGAGCAGTCATTTCCTTCCGTTCGAAATGTTCGTTACTATTTTTTCAGCTTTTACTCTTTCTACAAAAAAGACAACACGTAATCATTACTTCTAGAAGAGTAAACAAGCGTACCGAAATGCATAAAGCAAACGAAACTTGAAATGAAAACCTACTCAAAATCCGAAATCCCTGAACTAATTATAGGAAGCTCAAACCAAACTCGAGACCCAGCGGAATCTATCCATACTACTACACGTGCACAATTTCTTTACCTCGGTGGTAGTAAAACAAAAAAAAAACACTCACACACACGCACACACACACAACTGGTGCGCTGTAAACGTTGGCCGGAATCGACCGAACCGCTAGGTCCAAACAACAACCCTTCCGGGAAAGCAGATTCCCACCGGGGAGGGGAGAGAGTCGGAAACTTTTTCCCAACCAAACCAACCCCATCGGCCTAATGCGCCCTCCGCACTTTGCGGGTTGGTTGGCTAATTTTCTGCCATACGCCCCCCCCCCCCCCCGTCTCTTGGCCCTGCCTCTCTCAGGACCTCCCAGAGGCGCAACAATCGAAAAGAGCGGCGTTGGCGAGGGGCGCACGTGAGGCAATTTCGTAGAAAGAAAACAACGCTACCCAAAAAATTCTTCCCAACAGGGTTTACACACTTTTTCTTGAGCCATGCTTCACGGACGAATTTCGTTCACGCTGGGGCCATTTTAAAATGCATCAGATGATGGCCTACACTACCCGCTGGCCATTATTAACTTATCACCTTCGACGCACAACCCGTTGGAGTTTTTTTTTTTTATTTTCTTCCTTCACCACGCCTAGCACCGCTACGCCGTGACTAATTAACTGCCGGGCAGGGAAAATAAATTCCCGGAATGAGCGCAAAAAGCATTACATCCTTCTCCAAAGAGGGGAGGGTGGGACAAAACCAAAGAAAAAAGTTCTTCCTACGCTATAATTAGCAACTCCCAACCCACACCCACGGGAGTAATTTTGATGAAATTTGTGCAACATGTTATTAAATCACTTTCGAAAACTTTCGCTCGCCGGAAAACTTGAGCGCCATCGAAACCCGGCGGGTGGGGGCATGCTACTATTCCCGCCGCGCGCAAAAGTAGCACCGAAGAAAAGCATGAGCGCTTTCCATATCATTATTTTGGGGAGGCGCAGCTTGTGATACGGCGATGGTTATCGTGAAGCGACGGTACAGCAAGCTTGAAACAGCGACAGTGTTGCGCTATTTCGTGCCGTTCCCATTCGTGGAACGCATCAATCGGTAACGATATGTACATTAGGCTTTTTCCGGCACGGTAGCATTCGCAGATTCGCAGCCAAGATGTGTGTGTGTGTGTGTGTGTGTGTGTGTGTGTGTGTGTGTGTGTGTGTGTGTGTGTGTGTGTGTGTGTGTGTGTGATCTCTGAACATCTCTGCGGGAAAGGCAGCAAAACGATTGTTTATTTATTCATTAGAGCTCTTGCCCCTTTCGTAGCCAGTTCCGTGGATAAGTTAATAATTTCACGAAGGGACAAGTGGTTCCGGGAAGTATGCACATTATGCTCACTTAACTTATGGGATACCTGACCGTTACCTGGCAAGGCAGCCGCATTGGAAGGTGGCTTTTTGTGGTCCACTTTTTATTTTTTAATTTCTCCTGTATCAGGCAGTTTCATTTTGAATGCGCGCTGCGATGCGCGAGGAAGTCAATGGCATCCCCGATGAACACCGCTGGATGACAGTTCCAAGTATCTTCAAGAATATTAGAAAAGAAACCCAATATTACACTGATGGATCATCCTCAGAGAAGGGCATAGGATTCGGCATGTTCTGAAACAGCACTTCTGAAACATTCTACAAAATGAGACAGCCGTGTAACGTGTATACTTCCGAGCTGGCCGCAATTTTTTACGCACTTCTCATTATAAGTGCACATCCGCCGGACCAATACTTTATTTTTACAGACAGCTTAAGCGCAGTGGAAGCACTGAAAACCGTGAAGACTGTTAAAAGTCGGGACTATTTTGTACAAAAAAATTAGAAATACTGTGCTCAATGTTTGAGAAATCATTCCGAATTTCATTAGTGTGGATAGCCTCTCATTGTGGAATCTACGGCAACGAGAAGGCGGACTCACTGGCCAAAAAGGGAAATTCTATGAACGACCTATCATAGCACACGAATATCTTAGCTAGCCACAGAAATTCTGTCTAACTCGATGGCAGAGCATGTGGGAGCAAGACGAGCTAGGACGATTCGTATTCTCCATAACTCAGCAGGTGTCATTGCGACCTTGGTTTGAAGGACTGACAGCCAATCGCGCGTTTATACGGATGATGTCTCGACTTATGTCTCGAATCAACCAACCAATCAACCAACCAGCACCACCGGACTCACACATCCATAAACGAGAGCAACAAAACATCACCCCACACCCAGTAATAGGACGAGACGAAACCACGCACCAAACATCCATAGCACCGAACACCAAACCTAAACCTATTGTAAATACGTTCAACCGAGTATGCCCGGGATAAGGCCAAAACACAGGAAGCAAATGTCCTGAACAAAATTGGTCGATACTAAAGGTGTTGAAAATACGACCGAAGCCGTAATAATGTGAATCTTAATAAAAAAATAAATAAAATTATTTGTTTTAAAGCTAGTTTTGTTCGAAATCCCAACACTAACAACCCCTTTTGTTTAACAAATCGTGCAATTAAGTAAAAACACTCAAGTAATCAAGTAATAACACTGATTCTTTTACATCTCCCAACGAAAGCTCCTCTTCAGCTTTCATGTAATTTCATGCTTTGATGTGGTGTTTGACGCACTTTGACTACTGCCCAAACCCAACCACTACCAATCACCAAACTTCCAAAAGGTCAATCGTCGTCTGCACCGTGGCATCTCCATTGCCAATCGCTCTTCCCACAAGGCGAGCTAAAATTTTCCCCAAAACCTTATCGGGCGACAATTTCCAAAGTAATCACTTTTAATCATCATAATAATGGTCACACCGCTCTGCCCTATGGCCCGTACCCGTACCCTTGAACGTCCTTTACCGTGCAATCGAGTCAATGGAGAAAGTGATGGAGAGAAAAAGAGAGAGAGAGGGAGAGACAGACGGTAGCCTAGGAAAAGATTCGAATAAACCGACCACCCTCAAAACCCCTGGGTGGGTGAGCTGGCTGAGCTATGGGATGAGTGATAAATTCCGATAACGAAAATCAACTTTAAAACCATTTGCTGTGATTGTTAGTTATGTCTGGAACGGTTTCGGCACCGGTCTCGGTCTCGGTTGCCAACGGAGATGGAGCAAGAACAACAATTTTGAAACCGAAGGCAGTTTGGTTCTGGGGATGGGTTTTCTGAAAAAAAGTGACTTTTGTCTCTTGCGGCAACGGTGCGGCTCTCTTTTGCTTGTGCAGCTTCTATCCTGGAGTTATCCTTTCGTGCGTCCTGTTGTCGCCCCTGCCGCGGTGACCTTTCTGCTTCCCCAAAGCCTGGTTAGAAAGACACTACGTACGCAGTGGAAAGGTTCTCTTTGAATGCTAAGGACACTTTCACTTCCACAACCCCTAAGAGATAGGGAGTGGGAGGGTGCAAAGTTCGGTAACGCTTAATTTCGTTTGCGAACCGTTTCCGTTTGCTGGAGGGAATTTCGCGCCCAATAACTTTTCATTGCCTTATAATTTAGTTCGGCACGAAGCCGGGGTGTTATCGGGTGTTTATTAAGAGCTTATTACATGCTTCTTCTCGATTTGGTTTGCCATAGCGTAGCGCATCTGGCCGGTGGTGGTTTACCGGTGTCGATACGGAGAAACGACCTGCTCGAGTAGCAAAAACAAAACGTTCCAAACATTTTGGAAGAAATGCGGCGAAACGGAAAGCGGTGGTGTTTGGCGGGAAAGCTCTCAACCAGAGCTGGTTATTGCTCATACACACGCAGATATAATAGGTATATTTATGAGTGTGTGATATGTTGCAAACCTATCAAAAGGATTACCTTTAATCCAAAATAAATTGTTAATCTATAAACCATCCCCAATCTCTTCTCCTCTGGAAGCCCCAATCAGATTCACTAATACAGTGGAGCGCCGTTTATCCGGGTGCCTTTTATCCGGTTATCCGTTTATCCGTGCTGTTGAAAAATGACAGTTCAATACAAAGATGACATTGCGTGCTGAAGAGGATATTTGAAAAAACAACGGTTATCAGAGCACATTTTAATGACAAAAAACGCTATAATTCATGGTACATTTCCAATATTATCATCGGAAAACATTAAGTTTATAAAAACTGGCAAGGTTTTACCAAAACATAAAATAAATTTCAAAAATAAATAAGGAATTCGTGATAAAATAAATACTTTGACTCATTATCCCTGTTTTTCGACTATCCGTGCGAGGTCGAGTCCCGAAAAGCCCGGATAAACAGCGCTCCACTGTATACGAAAGGGATAGTAAGCCACCACAACCGTACGTGCTGCTACCGAAGGTACTCAGCTTCCAATCCAAAACTTTAATGTACACTCACGTCATCTCAGCAGCAAGCCTCATGCCCACGCGGTTTCGTCAAATCAGTCTTCCAGCCTTCAAAATGTTGCCCCATAAGTTATTCATTCGCCACATTCACGCCCAAAAGCCCATCAATCCGTCGTATTTCGCCCACGCTCGCGCACGTGTGTGTACGTTTGACTGCCCGCAATGTACCCGCAATCGCAATCTACATTCATCGAATTTGCATCCAGAACAGCGCGCAAGAATCAACCGGAAGGCAAACGCCAACTACACCCAAAGCGGGTGATACGAGCCCACGTGTCTGTGTGGAAGCGGGACGCGGCAGGTGGAAAGGAAAAGAAAACTCAACACACTTTGGTTGGTAGTCCGTGCCCCAGTGGGAAGCCACTGGGACACATTATGGTCGCCTCACATCCGTGCGCAATTTGATTGTCGTAAAATTTTACAACGTACCACACTCTCGTGAGGTTTCGATGATAACCTGATTATTGTGGCGCTGCAACCCGCATCCCGCCGTTCGATACGCGTCCGCACTGGAAAATGTACCAGATAAGCAACAGACCCGGCCTGTTCCTTTGAAATCTCTCTTTTTCGCGCGCTCTCTCTCTATCTTGATACGATAGTGGGACTATTAGAAAGGTCTTGCCGTTACCGAGAAGACGACATGTACTCATCTTCCGCCCGCTGCACCACAACTCACCACAAGCTGCCTGTTGGCTTTCGACTCTATTCAATAGAGCATCGCCCTTTACCGGCTCTGAAGTGGCACACTTTATATCCTAAACCGAAACTCCGTGGCAGAGTGAACAGGATTGCTTTGCAAATACGATAACTGCAACCGATCCCGACACGTTATCCGCTTTACTCGTGTATCTTTGGCTTTTCGCAGGACAGGACCGACAGGGACCAGCAGCGACAAAGAATAACGAGCCCGTTATTGGACGACAAGACAAGAAACAGTGTACAACAAGGCAGTGTGCTTTTGACGCTGGCATGTCTATTGATTTTTGCAAAGCGCAACGCAAAGCGGTCCAGTCGTCTACGGCCCGTACTTCAATAAACTCACTTAAAGGAGACGGAGAGTGTACTCGAGAGAAGAGGGAAATGCAAAGGACGATGCCGGGACGATCGGCATAAGGAAGAGCGATTTAAGTAAGTTTAAAATATGTTCAGCAATCACCAGCAACACGATTGCCCCGGCGTCTTGGCCTCCACTGCCCGGGCCCGACGGCAAGTGGTCTAGTAACTCCAGCAAGATACAGTTCCTCCCGCCAGCATAGAGAGGCCCAGCGAGATAGGCCCCGAGCAGGGTGGAACATTGCACATTTGGCTCACGTATCGGTGATCGATTTTTATTGACCCAGGTATTATTTTACAACCCTGCCCACGGCTCGACTGCGACACCAGGCCCAGCAAACCCTCCTCCCAAGGGATCTATCCGCGGAGAGTATCGCAGAAAGAGTCTTCGCCAGTGAGCAAGCGTGCAGGATGTTACTTCCTTGAGCTGGAGAGACGATTTGTGGAAAAGATTTTCCATTCTTTTTTCCTTCCTACGGAATGCTACGGAAACATTTTATTGCTACAAAACCATCACTGCCGTAATGGGCTCACGGAGGATGGTGCAAATAGAGCAGAAGAGTAGAGCCCATTATACCATTACTCAAACGACTCGAACCGTCCGCTGGCTGTAGCAGAGACAGTAAATGTGCCCACGCGCTAGCCGAAACACCCCAACCGAGCACCCGTGTGTGTGTGTGTGTGTGTGTGTGTGTGTGGGTTGTGAGTTATGGGAAAAGTTACAGCATGATTGGAAATCACGCATCCGTGTTTGCAACAGGTAGAGTTGGGTTACGATCTCAACAAGGTAATTGAACACTTTGAAACTCCCGAGCCAAAAAAGGGGTGCTGGTGCTGGCAGCAAACTTTCCCTTTCCTAGATCGCTGCAAGGCGCGGATTCGTATCCCCCTCGATGCTTGAAACTTTGCGCTTTGAAATTGACAAAGCACTTTATTATCTGCCCTGGCGTGTCCTGCCTGCACGGGTTGTGGTGGCCACCATCGCAGCCCGACCAGCTGCCAGGCACCATAAAGCGTTTAGAAAAAGGTAACGATTAAACCATCCCTCTGCCAAACTTTACCCATTGAGCAAAATCCGTCCAGTCCGTCCGAAACATCGTCCACTAGGTCCGCACCGGTGTGCCGTCTTCCCTGCTGCACGACAGCACAAAAATGCAAACTCCTGGGAAGGTGTTTATTGGGAAAGATACGCTACGTTTACTTCCTCTGGTTAGGTAGACTAACAACCACTGGTATCCTACCATAGCCGTCGCTCTACCTTGCCTCTCGCTAACCCTTGATGCTTCACCAACCAATTAGCACATCCGGCCACACCTGAATTAGCATGCACCATTCGTAAGGCGCAATGTGTGGGACGCGGTCGGTCGGTTTCATCCCCATGCGGTGCTGTATCTAAACGTATCGTTACGAGATGAATTCGGCTTCGGGCTAGTGGGCACCGACGGCCGAAAACTAAACCAGCCCGTAAGTTTTCCCAACAACTTCAAGCTCGTGTAACTAAAAGCAAACCGGGGCGATAACAATTGTTTCGCAAAGTTTTGCCCCTTCCACCGCAGTTTATCTGCCGAGAAGTAGACGACGCAACGGCTTTTCGTAACCAACCGAGCACGTGGGCACTTTCACGCAAGCTAAAACCACACGCCGCCTTTAGTTTCACGCCGGGAACGGCTGAACGAGTTGACAGTTACGAGTGCCTTCCCATGGCAAACGGCCACGTGGCACGCTAAAAGTTTGCCATCGTTCGAACCCACCGAGGCGGTTTCAAGTGGCGCAATGATGAGATCACTTGAAAAGGTACGAGACAGTTTGAATATTTCGTATTATTTTCCACTACCATACAATTACATGATTACGTGAGGCTCGAAATACTATTCTTACTTACTCCAAGAACTCTACTCTACGTGGCAGTAAAAATCTATGTTTGAGAATCACTATGACTGGCTCTCGGCATCACGCCACCACACCCAGCACACAGGCAGGAAGGATGTGATTTAGCGTCTTTACTGCTTGTTCTGCAACGCTGCACACTATTTAACCATGTTAGCCGATCCTTTTAATGGAGGAGAAATTGAGATTAACCTCACCAGGCGGTTCACCCCGCAACGCCGGACCAATGATTCCGGGCGGGGCAGGGGTGGCAATCAATCTTCCGAAAGCTTAGCGGTTGGTTACCCACCCGAAGGCTTAAATCAACTGAACCCGTAAGTAACGAGCTGTACGAGCTTACCGTTACGATTCGCCACGGACTGAGCATAGTGGCGGAAAGACAGAATGGAACTAGTCGCATAGTGGCGGAAAGACAGAGTGGAACTAGTCGCGTTGCGTTGGCAGGGCATGGTTGTGAAAGTAAAGGGCTTCCGTAGAATTTTTGCCACCATTACTTAACGATTGGGTATGTGAGAGAGTAAGCAACGTGCTTGGCTTACTATTTTCGGGGAATAAAAGCACATTTGTACAGTTTCTCAAACGAGCTTTACGCTGCTTTGCGTTGATGGGGTCTTTAAACGCCTGAGGGTAGGCAAAATGTGTGTGATTTTTATACTTACTGTTAGCAGTATATACAGTTTGCATACTTTTAGGCGTTCCACAACAGCACTAGAAGAAAGAAGGCTTAACTGGGCTTGTCTTGTTTATTGTAATTGTTTGTAACATATATTCAAATATCCTTAATGGATGCTTCAAGCCCATCCAATTCATCCAACTTTCTTGTTCAGATTTTGTACTTATTCTCAACAAACGAGTCGTTGACGGTTTACCCTTTTAATTGGACCTAATAACAAGCTTTCAGCAAAGACAAAAAAAGCACACGACACATTAATTTCTGCATGTAATTTAGTTACACACTGTTCGGCACACTGCACACCAACCGGTTCAGCCAAAGCTTTAACCACAGACATATTAAACAATTCATCCCTTCATTGCCCAACCCAGACGGGCTTACCCGTTGGAGACCCGGTAGTAAAAAGAAGTGACGAAAAAGAAATCACATTATAAAAACATGTACCCCGTGTACACGACCATTGCCTTAAGTTTACAGTGTTTTTTTTTCTTCTTCTTCTTGCGACTAGACTAACAACGCGTAACGCCATTGGACTGGGTTACCTCGATGCCCAGAGAAAGGACGGCCGCCCGAAAAATGGGGTCCATGATTTATTGCACCAGATGTCCGCGAACGTTGTGTCCACGTCGGCGTTGCGTTGCTCGTTGCAGGAGGCAAACGGCAGACGGTGGCCATTACTGGACTGAACCCCGTGACGCAGCCGGCTAAAGGGAGATGAAATATTTCCACTTGCCCGAAAGTCCTGACCTGACCAAATGCAAAACCGGCAGGATCCGGTAGCATGCGCCTGCCCCAAATTTGGTCAGCAGTTTTGCATCCGTCTTTTTTTCTCTCTCTCTTCTTCACCCTCTGCGAGCTTACCTCGATGTAGTATTTGCTTCGTCCATTATGATTAACTACATTCGGGAGCACTTAAGCTCTCCACGGCTTGGCTCACGGCTTGCTGAATTAGCTACTTGAACATGCACATGAACACGTCCATCCGTTGGTGGTTTTAATCGCCAATGGTAGGATCATTATAATTATGAGTCCGTACAGCGTATAGTCATTGTGCTTAGAACGTGAGCTTAAAGGTGCTTTTACGAAACTGGATCGAATGCCACAGCAATGCTTAATCGGCCGCCCAAAGTGCCGATGCCGCCTCCCACCGGAAGGGATTAGAGCACGGGCCTGCCAGAGGGTAACCGATACATCCGTGCGCTAACATTTGCCTACGCTCCTACACTACGGATGAGTAAGTTTTATTGGTCTTGTTTCCGGTTTCGTGTAGGGTACCGCAACACTTCTCCTTCCTACCATCGAGTTGGCTTAATGCGATGCAACAACTTGCACGGTCTGGTGGCCATCTTAAAGCGGATATGCTTGTTCGGAGCGGTTTCTTCCGCACTGAGAAGAATCTTGAATTGATTGATAAGTAGAAGTGAAATTAACTGTAACGCATGCTTCTGTGGCATACCGATACCATGACAAATTCACACAAGACACCGGAAGTTGTGTAAAGATTTTCTTCAAAATCCGCTTAAATCGCTCCCTAGAATAGACACACGCACACAACACTCTTATCAACGTGTGTTGTTTGTTCTAATCGCACTCATTTTCTCTCACTTTAGGCATGTTAAAGGGAGTAATTCTTAGTCATTTATTTTAATACCTTCACTATTTGCGATCTGCTTGTAGCACACTACCAACCCGATCTGAACGACCTGTGAACTTGTAAATGTTCCACCGACATGCAATGGTATGTCCTTACGCCTATTCGTGCGACTGTTGTTGGTTTCATATCAGCATGCCTCTTAATCTCTCTTGTGCCTTCACGAGTAGCTCGAAGATCTTCGCTACCACGACCGCTTAGTAAAGGGAACTAATCCGTGTTATCCTTACTTTCACATGCTTTCTTTAAATGTGCGTTCGCCCTGTCGGCGTGTGTTCCAACGTTCAAGCGTGCAAGAAAGTGAGAAATTGTGCGAGTAAATGATTTATGCGACCCCGGGACGAAGGATAAAAGCTGTCCTGAGCAGGTTCTAACTACGCCCTCCTTCAATGATACGTATCACCAATGCTTCTTTTTTATCCCGCTCTTGATTGCTTTCCTTCCTTTACTTTTCTAACACTTCAGTGTGGTCCTTTAGCGTTCCAAAGATCGATCCATTTCACTACAAACGGCACCCGGCCGGGTGCCATGTTTGAGAAGAAAGAGTTTAAGAAAATGAACCCTAAAAGCGAAAGGAAAGCAGGAAAAACTGACCCGCTGGCCACAAAGCGTCCAGCACGCGTAATAAAAAATGGACCCACACGCTTCGGTGGAGGTGCCTGGTACCGGGTACCTTTTTTTATGCTTTTGTTTCTACCTTCCCTCGCGCCCGGAAATACGGCGTGCGTGACCGCGAAAATGATTTCACTTTTATGGGAAATCAGTGGTACGGGGAGTGGTGGTGCAACTGGTACCGGCACTGCTAGATTGTAGCTAATGTACCGGCTGCATATTAAACGCGCCCGGTGACCGTTTGGGGCTCGGCATGGGGGAAAAGTGCGTGCGACTCGAACCGAGCGGGTCGGACGATCAATCTCGGCTAAGTATATCAACCATCCCGAGTTACTCCGATTTGGAAGGCAAATTTTAATTGAAGCCCAAACGACAGTTTCTTTCTTTTCCTGTGTTCTGTTTCGTCGGTTCGGGGTGACAAACGCAAACGTGTTTTTAATTGACGCTCGCCATCGCTTTACGCGGGTGTCCTTTGCTTCCTTTGCTGGAGCGTCGTTACCTGGATGAAGATAGATGAAATACATTATCCATGTCAGTGCAATTTTTTGAATTCTATTGTTGGCGAATGACGCTTACAGTGATGGCTAAAACCTAAGGGTCAAAATTAATATTAAGCTGCAGTGAAGGGCGATTAAGCTGGTTTGGATGAAAGCCAGGGCTCACGGCAATAGAGATTTGTAGTACGGAGATCATAAATTAGATTATGAAACAAACAAAAATTAATGTAAGCTGTTCAAGCCGCTCAGAAAGCTTTTCGGATACTTACCTGCAAAGCGTTAGAGGGTTCTGCACGCTTAACATTAACCATCGCCCGGTTTTACTGAGCGCCTGACGGTATGCAATCCTGTTGTCATTTTCACCTATAAACCAGTTTTGGTCATTCTTTTAAATTAGCTGTAGCAATTAAGCAATGATTAAGTTAAGTTTAGAATACGGTTAATTTCTTCTTTCACGTCAGGGGTTTTTTTATCTACAACACCTTTATCTTACAATTTTTCTTGCTAGCTGTTAAAACTACGTAATGCAGAGAGTAATCAGACTAAAGTTGCAAAAAGGAAACAATCCAATGAGCAGAGAAGCTTATAAACCCATTACATCATTATAGCAACACCGCAAATGTAAGGATGTTTTTGTAAATAATGAAATAAATTAACTAACTAACTAATTTGCTAATTGTTTCATGAACCCATCATACAAAACAACAAGTTTGTTTTTATGCAAAAACATAAGCCTCTAGACTCCCGTGCTGATTTATCAAAAAGCTGCTATGTTTTTGTTATAATTTTTATAATCCTTATTTAATTTATTTCCCTAAAAATTAGTGACCTTCTTGAGCGTATTCAATAGGTAGTACTTCCTGTTAGAACGCACACTCAACGTGTCGCTGATTTCCGCAACAATGGAATTATCCCATTAAATCAAAATAATGAAGCAAATCTTAACAAATTAGCCAATTTCCCGGAAGGAACTTATTTTAGAACTTAGTCCCCTCTCGACACGCACACGTTCTCGTTCATGATTTACATCACGAAGCTTATTGATGGTCCGTCTTTCTTTTTCATTTAAATCCCACCAAATCGCCAACGAATCTCACCTCCATTCCATCCAACGCGGTGCGCAGTGTGGGCAAAAGTGCTTATGCCTTCGCCATGTTCCGCGAACTACAGCACAGAAAATTCTTCACGGTGCACGTGCCGCGCGCGAGCTGCTGCTGAATGGACCGACGCCGGACAGGAACAGTTAATTAATTGCAATTTGCATTCATCATTGGCGTGTCCGAGCAGCCGCTTTAAATAGCACGCCCACGCATTACCATCCATCCGTTTGCGTTGTCGAACTGAAGCACGCTCGTCATGGTTCTGCTCGTGAACCTATTGGTTGTCGCTATCTGAGGAATGTGTTTTAAAATTAAATCTGATAAGCAATGGCACTCTCTTTTCGAGAGCCGTTTAGCGCGGTGTGCGCGGTGCATAACTTATCAGCATCGCCATTTTACGATGCCCAACGCGTCGCTCAAATGCGACTCCAAACACCTTTCACAGGATCAGGAGAGCTGAATAAGATGCTTATCATCGAACTCCTGCTAGCGAATCTTAAAATGTTTGCACACCGTTATCTGGCGAGCCGTTCCAAAGCCCACCCAGCGGTTGGTGTTGACCCCAACATCGAGCTGCAAAAAGTGGTCCCCACTCCCTACTAGGGGTTAAGTTGTCAGCAACAGTGTTACCGCGTGGTGGCGTACACCCGGCATAAAACCCGCTCGTTTAACAGACACGTCCTTAACTATTGGCCAAATTACGGAGCCGGCATCCCTAATCCGAAAATAGCGACGCTCGAGCAATAATGCCCTACGTCTCCGGATAAAGGCCCCTACACACACCCCTTCGTCGTTCGCTCCGGGGGCTGAAGGGTGATGGAAGTTTGAAAGTGTTTTAATTGTCAGCTAAGGCCATATCATCCTCCTACAAAATCCGGCTAAACTTTCCCCCATCCGATCGAACCGAACACGGGCCGAATAGGGCCTGGGATGAACCGGCGGCACGAGGTATTGGTGGAGCAGGTTAAGCAACAAATAGGCCGATAGTCCAAAAAACTACTACCTCTACCAACTCCGGCTTGGGTGGCCTGTTTTGTCCCGGGTGAGCAGATTCTGGGCCGGCATGTTTGCGCCTCCGAAGCCCTTTTTCCGAAATTCAATTTTCCGATCGAACAACGATGATAAGGATAAAGTTTGGTGTCTCCTTCCTCTCCTCCCAACACACCCGGCTCCCCCCAAACCCGAGGGTGCGCACTCCGGGAACGACCGGGTGAATGGGTAAAAAAGTTTCTATTACGGCCGGTTGTCGGGCTGGTAACATCGTCTGCCCGCCCCAAACAGACAATCGGTGGCCTAATGTGGATGCCAGTGCCAGTTGACGGGGTTTTGCTTGCTGGCGCTTAGCTAACCATACCCACCGGAGGCAAATCGTGGACCTCAGGCATTTGCAAGAGGGCTTTAGCTTCTTAGCTTTTTTTTTTGCTCACCTTCACATGTCCGGATGTGTGACTGCGCGCGTGTGTGTGTGTGTGTGTGTCCCGGTGGGAGGAAAACTTTCCCATCAAACACGTACACACGACACGCATCATCAACAATGTCGGACAGTTTGGACAAGCGATCAGATTCACGGGTGAGGAAAGGGGAAGGTCTGGTGAAGACATTTAGGAAGGGGGAGGGGGGGGGGAGATGGGAATGGATGGGAATTAGGATGGGAAGTTAAAATTAATTTTCTAACCTACACTTTTTATTCACACCTATCCAAACCAGCGAATCGATGCGTGCATCGAACCTCCTTTCGTTTATATGCCCGTTTAAGTTGGTTAAATAATTTTGAAATATGCTTATAAATTAAAATCGCCATGTGACAACAATTGAAACAGTGAGCGAAAAGGAAGCTAACAGTTATTATTATTATTTGATGGTTATTCTTCAATGGGCCATCAATGGATGTGGATTGCTTATAGCAATATCTTAGTTGCAATCAAGTAGCCATTGGTTACAGCAACCGTGGTTACACTGAATATCGAATAAATGTAGTTAGTCTTAGTTCACTTTTAGAACGGTGTACATCGTCTTTCAATCGCTCCCACAAGCCACTAAGCAGGCCAGCGATCAAAGTGAATTGCGTCTTCTAACCGAAAGAGGCTCGAGACCTAGAAGACGGCACCGTTCCACAGACGGGGGAAGATTATTGCGATCCTGCCAGGAAAGTAGGCGTAAGGCATATTGCGCAAGCTTTCGTTAAATTGCCTCAAGTTGGGCATCGCCTTGAAGACGCAGTAGTGGGGCTTCAGAATACGCTCGAATATTCCAAGACAGAACGTAAGATACTACAGTAGATAGTCTGGTGACGCAGTAGACGCACATAGGGTCGCGAAATTCTTTAGTGCTCCGTATAACCAGGCCAACCAGTTGATTTTCTCGGGCTATAACGCTCCAACAAGAACGCTCAAATCTTGAGCATAAGTTTGCCGATTAACTGCTGCGTCGTCTATGAGATAGGTAGCAGTAGTTGGGTCCCTGCATTATCTCAAAAAGTCACACAGAAACATTTATCAATGCAGATCGTCAGATCATCACAGACAGAAGGTATCGAGACAGAAGCATGCAGCAACACGCAGTCACCTGTATTAGGCGCTTTTTTGTTACCATAAGCCTTAAGGTTTACTCTTTTTTGTTAATATGATTTATGGAATTTTGAAAAAATAGACAAATTTACAATTTAATATCTTTTTACAACCACAAACATACAATTTGCTTGCCCAAAGCTCATTAATTGCAATCTTGCAAGCTTTCACCTTTTCTCTCCTTCCGGCTAGTGCTCCGGGTCTAAGCGGGACTTCAGCGCATCTCCTACGCCTAATAAACGATAAAAAGTTCATCTGTTTCGTAGCAAAAATAAAAGTCTATCCGCTTGCCCTTTGCCAATTGGCCTTTGAAAGCCCGTTGGGCCCAGCTTCAACTGGAAATAAAATGAAAAACCCTGCTCCGACGGCGCACAAATTTCATTTGCATTATTTGACCGTGTTTCGAAAGGCCGGGTCGCTATAAAATATGCATAGACCATGCGAGTTTTTTTTTGTTGCTTTTCGTTGGTTAAAATCGTTAAGAACTACACAACAAGAGGACGCCCGAAATGGGGGAACTGGGAAATGGGCATAATGGCAAACAACATGTGTTGTGGCGAGGAAAAGGGCAGAGAATACGGAAACCAAAACCACACTATCGAGCGTCAATTCCTTTTCCCATCGACGCGTGGAAGCGATGGAAAAATGGAAAAGGATAATCAGATCGGTATGAAATTGTAAAATATGCCCCATCAACAACCCTATGTATGTGTTTGTGTGTCTGTCTGATGCGATTGCGTTGTCGCTTCGCAATCGCTCGGAGATTGGTGTGAAGGGCAAATTGGCAAATATTTTATGCATTAACTTTAAAATCGAACGTTCAGCACCGTGGCAGGGTATCGCGTTGTTCAATGGTGTATGGTCGGGAGCGATGTTATGATAAGATTACATTTCAAACATTCAGAACCAAACGATGTATGGTATAAGTGATATGTAATAAATATCGTAGATATGGAACGTTACGGAGTTAGAGCATTTTTAAAACACTAGTTAATGAACCGAATCTATAGTTCGGTCCTGGCATGCATCCTGAACCCATATCGGTACCAAAAATGACCCAGAATCCATCCCATACTTGCAGCGGATCCCCAACCCATAATGGTTCTAGCATTGATCTTAGAATAGCTTCTCAACCCTCTCTCTCTATCTCTCCCTCTCTCTCTCTCTCTCTCTCTCTCTCTCTCTCTTTCTCTCTCTCTCTTTCTCTCTCTCTCTTTCTCTCTCTCTCTCTTTTGTTGGTCTACTCACGATAGAACACGACGATGTGTCATGGTCCCATCAACAATCCATACCGGGCTTACAACTGGTCCTACACCTTTCTGCTTCTGAATCTTACTTGCAAACAAAACCGTACCTGTAACTGATGCCATAAACAAACCATTCCTGGAACTCAACAATCTCGAACGCATATGTTCCCTTCGGGTGCAAAATCTGTACATTGATCTGTCTTAGCCATGGAACGGATTGTAAAAGTATCCCGATCCAGGAACCTGATACAGTACCTACACCTTAGGCCTTACTAGAAATTGTACAGCGGGATATTCTGCACTAATAACTATACAATAAAGTCGAAAGCAAAACTAGATGAAGTCTAAGTTCCATTACTACGGCAACATTTCAAGTATGTCCACATTCGGCAGGATTTATCGTCAATAAAAAAAGCGATTTCCTCCTAGTGACTTAACCTTCATCTATTCGCACATATAGTGAGACCATAATCCTCAAAAGCTCTCTCCAATTTAACCCAAACTTCTCTCGTCTGTCGTTGCTTCCTTGACGTACACATAATTCAACGGATCAAGAAAAAGGATTATTTTTGCTCTTGCCTTGCGATCCTCTGCTGCATCGACAGCTACGTAGCTTCCGTCGTCATTCTTTGTCGGCTTTACCACGTACCAGAGCGATCTTCATGTTCAAGGAACGTTTGCACCGCAAACTTCCAAGTGTGCCAATTTTCTCTTCCGGAAGGACGTTCGATGGCAGGAAGATTTGACGAAATTATGCCACTAGCTGCAGCGCTTGTGAATCCAGTGGAACATGAATTCATCTTCGGTTTCTTGATTCTTGATTGAAAAATGCTTACTTACTCTTACTTATCCGTCCGAAACCGCTCACGGTCTCGCGCCTTATGCCACCTCCACGCTGTAGAATCCTCCTCTTTTAAATGATAAACACGGTATCGTTGATGTTTCCTCGTCACCGTTTATTCACCATCTTCCTATTCTCACCAACGTTCTCTTTATATAACTTCCAACAGTGACCAATGTTCTCTCCCACAATTCCCTCTCTTTTAGTCAACGTTCTCACACTTCCCCTCATTCTATGTTTGTTCTCTCTCTTGCATACAACACTGCTTGTACGCAACTCTACATCCTTTTTCTCCTCTGAAGTTAATCCAATTTCAAAAGTACTACAAAACTTACATTGTATTTTAATATTTACATTGATATACGAGAGAGAAAAAAAAACTATTATCTTAATCCTTTAGCCTATTTGGAATTCTTCGAACTCGTATTGGACGTTTACCTACACTTTGGTTACCATCTTTTTGTTTACTATTTTGTGAATTCTTTGTTTTTATCGCTTCTACCAGGGGAATCTTATATAAGTGTGCAACAGGCCGGCGATATTTAACTCCTTCATTACTTACTACTATAGTATCGTTTCCAACCCTTTTTATGACTCTAAATCTTTCAGTTCCATATTTTGGCTCTGCCTTTCCTTGGTGATAGTTCCATATTTGAACTATATCTCCTACTTCAATGTCAGAAGGTTTGGATCGTCTCTTCTCATCCGCATAGATTTTTCCTTTCATTTTCCGTATCGCATCTCTCTCTTTCACATCTTTGTCGCGGTTCCAATCTGTTGCTGTTTTTAATGATGGTAATAGTCCCTTAACTGGCCTTCCATTTAATAATTCTAGGGGGCTTTACCTGTTATGGAATGTGGTGTAGTATTGTACATATGTTCATACTCTTCAATAGCTTTACGCCAATCACTGTTTTGTGCTTTTGCAATTCTTAATGTTCTTAGTATTCCTCTATTATTTCGCTCTACTAGTCCGTTCATTTGGGGCCAATAGGGAATTGAATGTACTATCTTTATATCTTTTGTTTTGCAATACGATCTAAACTCTTCACTACTAAATGGAGGCCCATTGTCACACCTGATCGATTCGGGGAATGTTTGATCTTTGCATATCGTTTCCATAGCTTCAATAGTTTTACTTGCTGTAATGTTTTTCATTTCCACAATTTTTAAAAATCTACTATAATAATCAGCTAGTACCAGGAACGTTCCAAATTCTTTTACCGTAAAAAAATCTACTGCTATGTCTTGCCATGGTCGTTCAGGCATTTCTTTCCGTATCATTGGTTCTGCTGTGCCCATTTTCCTTACTGCTGCACATCCACTACACGTTTTGACGTACGACTCTATTTCCCTGTCCATAAATGGCCACCACATTTTCTCTCGTAATTTTCTTTTCATTGTTACCTCTCCTGGGTGTCCTGCATGAGCTATATGTAATGCTTTTTGTCTCAGCTTTCCTGGTAAAACTATCCTGTCATCTCTCACAACCATACCTTGTATAATTCCTAGTTCTTTGCTGAACGCCTGATAATGTGCCAAGTTTGGGCCCCATGTCTGATTTTCTATAGCTTTGACAACTTTCTTCATTGTCTCATCTTGTGCTGTTTCTGACCTGATTTCGCTTAATGTTATCGCCTCGTATTCATTGTCAATAGTATAGACGTAATGCTCTGAAGCTTCGTCAAATGGTTTGTTGATATCCCAATTTGATCCCAATCTCGATAAACTATCAGAAATATTACAGTTTCCGGGAATGTATTTAACTACAAAGTTGTATGGTTGTAATCTCAAAGCCCAACCTTCCGCTCTTGAACATGCCCGTTTACCATTTTGGTGTTTTCCTTCAAAAATGTATTCTAACGTCTTATGGTCGGTGAAAATTGTAAACTTTATCCCAAACAAGTATGGATAAAATTTTTCCACTGCCCATACAACTGCTAAAGCTTCCCTTTGAGTTTGAGGATAGACTCTTTCTGTTTTCGTTAGACCCTTTGACGCGAAACTTATAATGCGAGATTTTCCTTCCTTATCTCTCTGGGTAAGAACAGCTCCTAATCCCGATGGAGATGCGTCAACATATAATTCTGTCTCATCCTCGGGCTTATAGAACCCCAATTCACGAACATTGTTGGACAACTCTGTACGCAGGTCATCAAAAGCTGTTTCCTGCTCTTTGCCAAATGTCTCTACTTCTCCTCTAATAAACTTACGTAGAGGTTCTGACCTACTCGATAGATGATGGATAAATTGCCCTACAAAGTTTACCAAACCTAAGAAACTTCTAGCTTCCTCCCTTGTTGCTGGTTTTCTAAAATTCTTAATGGCTTCTACTTTATCTTCAGCGGGTGCAATTCCTGACGAACATATCTTGTACCCAAGTATTTCTAAACTGTCAACACTAATTACACATTTCTCCTTATTCAAGGTTGCGTTATTTTGTTTTAAGACTCCTAACACTTGCCTTAAGCGTTTATCATGTTCTGTTTTATTTTCACCTGCTACAACTATATCGTCAATGTAAATTACCACTCCATCTATTCCTATTAACATTTGAGTCATAATTCTTTGGAATATTTCTGGTGCACAATTAATTCCAAACATTAATCTCTTGAAACGCATAAGCCCTTTGCTAGTCATGAAAGTGGTAACTACTCTTGAGTCTGGGTGAAGTTCAATGTGGTGATATGCCGAAGTAATATCGAGTTTAGAAAATATTTTGCATCCACGTAACTTGTTTAACAATGTTTCAATGACTGGTAACGGAAAATGTTCGCGTTGGATAGCTTGGTTTGGATATTTCATATTGATACAAATTCTTATATCATCTTTTCCCTTTGGTACTACTACCATTGGGGATATCCATTCCGGAGGGCCTAAGACTGGTTCAATTATGTCAAAATCAAGCATGTTTTGAATTTTACGGTCTACTTTTTTTTCTAACGCAATTGGAACTCTAATATACGATATTTTTTTTGGGGGTATTGCCTTATTAATGGATAATCTGATCTGAATATTTGGAAATTTTGGAAAAGGTTGTATTTTTTCTTCTAAATTCTGTACCTCTAAACCTACTTTTAACACTTTTAACTGCTCGGCAGTAGTTTTGCCTAACAATGATTTGTTGCTATTCTGCACTACAAAGAATTCCGCATATACCGTTGGCTTATTTTCGTTAACTGTTACTAATGATTTAAATTTAAGAATTATTTTTATGGGTTGTTTGCTCGCATACGCAGTTATATTCTTGTTACAGTCGTACGTGATATCGTGAATATCTGCTTTGAATTCTTGTAATGTTTTCCATACTTCCTCCGTAACGGTATTCACAGACGCACCTGAATCTATTAAAAATTCAACAGGAACATGATCCAATGTACATGTGACCATACCGTTCTCCCAAAGCCGTGATGTCGTTAATCGCTATAATAATATTAATTATTTTAATTGTCAAATCTACAAGGATTCTACGAGCCCTCATTATTATTATATTACCTCATTAAGGTTGTCTACCGCATCTGAGTTTCGTCTTTGATTTCGCTGCATATGTCCTGATGATTCTGTTTTCGGTTTTTTCCATTGAAACCTATTCTTTGTTACATTTTCTCCTTCCGTTTTGCAACATCTACCGAAATGTCCTATGCGCCCGCAAGCATTACAACGAGCTTTTTTAGCATAACACTCATTAGAATTTCCGTTATGTCGCCATGACCCACAACGGTGGCAGCTAGTATCTTGCCATTTTCTTTTTGTTATCATTGGTTGTTGTTTGACGTATGCAATTGACGGTTCAATTTCTTTGTCTTTAATTTTCATTTTCTGGCTTATTAATACTTCCCTGTTAATTGCATAATTAATAAGCTCATCTAATTCCATTATGTCTTCTAAGCCTTTGTCCCGAACTCTTTCGTCCTTTGCTCCTATTGTTATTTGATGTAATATTTCTTTTGTTACTCGGTCCTGAAAGTCACATCGAGAAGCTTGTGCCCGAAGACGCAGAACATATTGATTAACGGACTCTTCATTCTCTTGCTTAAGTGACCGAAACACTTCTAACTCTATCCTTTCATTTCTTTTCCCGAGAAAGAAGTGGTTCAGTCGTTTGATGGCATTGTCGTATTCCGGTACTGGTAATTGTTTAAACGGTATCGAAACTGCCCTTGGATGTTGTTCTCCTGGCACCGCTGCTAAGTTGAAATATATCCGCTGCAAGCCCCGACCTCCACGTGCCAGCATGTATGCTAATTTCTCGCTTTGTGTTTCGATTTTCTTCAGTGTGACAATCAGTTCAAATGCTCTATGCCATTCTTCCCACTCGCGACGTAGATCCGATGCATCCGCAATATCATTGAATGGCTGCAAAGGCCAATGTTCAGTATCCATCTGTAATTAATTTTTTTTTTAATTATAAATATTAGTATTTGTATTAATGTTTATTTTCCTTTTTTTTTAATTTTATGACATTTATTGCTGTTATTATTTCCCATACTCTAAATACACTACTGAACCAGCAATAATATTCCGCAATAAACTTCGCTCTATCTCTTTCATAATAACTTGATCAATATGAAATGCACCTACACTCACACTTGTATGTAATTTAAAACCTATGTGGAATAATATTTACTCAAATTTCATTTACTAATAATTGCTACATGTAGTAAAGAAAATAAGTAAACAACAAAATATTAATCTACTGCCCCGCCTTGGGCTCAATTCGCCTTGGGTTCTCAACCGTCGCTAAATTCGTTGGTTCTATTGTCACTGATTGTCACTTGTTTATTATGACTCACATTCACACACACACACACACACTGTCCCATCGTTCGAATCCGTCACACAATAGCTGCTGTCTTACTGTTCCAAAGAACTTAAAATTTACCTACTCTCACCGCGAATGCACGTCGGACCACACATGTCTTTTCATTTTTTTTCTTTTGTCTTCTAAAAAAAAAATCTGTCGTGCCTCAGTTGTCCAGATGGTCACTTGTTTATTATATCACACACACACGCTGTCCCATCGGTCGAATCCGTCACACAATAGCTGCTGTCTTACTGTTCCAAAGAACTTAAAATTTACCTACTCTCACCGCGAATGCACGTCGGACCACCCATGTCTTTTCATTTTTTTTCTTTTGTCTTCTAAAAAAAAAATCTGTCGTGCCTCAGTTGTCCAGATGGTCACTTGTTTATTATATCACACACACACGCTGTCCCATCGGTCGAATCCGTCACACAATAGCTGCTGTCTTACTGTTCCAAAGAACTTAAAATTTACCTACTCTCACCGCGAATGCACGTCGGACCACACATGTCTTTTCATTTTTTTCTTTTTGTCTTCTAAAAAATTTGTCGTGCCTCAGTTGTCTAGATTGCCACTTGTTTATTCAGGCACAGACTATTTTAACCAACTTCTAGCAATACAATTTGACCACACGCTCTGTTTGACCATTTACATTATTCGAATTTGTCCTTTCTTTTGCAACATTTTCATTTCATTCCACTCTGTACACTTTGATGTCGCACATTATTTATCTTTTCTAATTTCCTTAATTTCATTTGCTTTATATACCTTTTTTTTTATGTTACGGTTCCGCACTGGTTTCGGTTACTTTTCGCTTTATCAAATTTTCTTTGCGCTGCGGTATCCTACCGGTCTCGCTATGCTACGGATTTTCCAGACTCTTTATGCTATGGAATAACCGGACTCAAATACGTGCTACGGGATGTACCGGTCTCACAATTTTGCTACGGATATCCGGACTCTTTCTTGGGCGCTACGGTATCACACCGGTCTCAGCCACTTTTGCTACGGTATATCCGGACCCCTTGGTGCTGCGGTGTTCTACCGGACTCCTCCTCGCTATGCTACGGATTTTCCAGACTCTTTATGCTATGGAATAGCCGGACTCAAATACGTGCTACGGAATGAACCGGTCTCACAATTCTGCTACGGATATCCGGACTCTTTCCTGGGCGCTACGGTACCACACCGGTCTCAGCCACTTTTGCTACGGTATATCCGGACTCTTTTTGTTTTAACCTGTCACATCTTCGTTTATCTTTAATTTTTTTTTATTATTATTATTTTTATTATTTTTTTTTTTTTTTTTAGCTTTTAAATTCTCACTCTTTTATTATTCTCTTGTTAGTTGGGCTGTTTCGCTTGCTAACTACTACCACACGTTTATTCGTTTTTACGTTTTATAACGGACTTCACATTGTTCGTTCGGGATTATAACCGGTTTCACCACACTTTGCTACCATAATCATGTTTATCACTCGCACATTTCACAATTATTTTATAATAATTATCATGATTAATTGAACCATTTTTTTTCTTCTTGTACTCAAATTTCTTGACTCACCTTTCTCGTTTCAAATTTCCTCTTTTCTGTGCTTCGTTTACCGGCTGCGCCAATTGTAGAATCCTCCTCTTTTAAATGATAAACACGGTATCGTTGATGTTTCCTCGTCACCGTTTATTCACCATCTTCCTATTCTCACCAACGTTCTCTTTATATAACTTCCAACAGTGACCAATGTTCTCTCCCACAATTCCCTCTCTTTTAGTCAACGTTCTCACACTTCCCCTCATTCTATGTTTGTTCTCTCTCTTGCATACAACACTGCTTGTACGCAACTCTACACACGCCATCTTGCCTCCTCAGTTTGGGCCTACCACGCCTCCTCTGTCCTTGTGGACGGCCTAAAAAGACTTTACGGGATTGAAAAATACACTGCTTCAAATATCGTACGTTTCTGGGCCACATACGCTATTTGGGAGATGCGCAAATAATTGAACTACCTACTGCTCTGCTAGTCGGTTGAAAACGTAATGAGCTTTATTATATATGTCTACTTCGATCTATAATGTTCGAAGTAAATATCAGCTTACTATGATGCACATAAACTTATAACATTAACATAAAGGTTCAGGATCTTATCCACCCTTTATCGAGTATTCTTACTTACACCTACCTAATTTTATCTATATTTTCCATTCAAAACCACAAGAAGGCTGGAAACGAAAAATCAACACACATTGTACTTAATTTTCCAATCTCAAGGTGTTGAGAGACTTTAAATCGCCCACACGTTCGCTCACAATATACTAACACAGTGGCATCCTAATTCATGCACAACCGTCTGCCACACCGCACTCCGCTATCAGTCCATATTATTGACACCCTGTGTATAAGAGACGTTGACATCAAGTTTGCATTTAAATGTACCTCCCTTCGCCGCTACTTCGAAGTAACTAAACCTGACGAAGATAATCCTGCCTATAAAAACAACCTCCACCGTGGTACGGTCTTCTGGAGATGGGGTTCTAAGCGATGATGGGCCCACCGGTTCTTTGGTCCTTTATCATGAATGCTCCCGTCTCGGTGTGCAACGGCTGGATAGTGGAGGATGTAGAAGCCATTCCATATTTATATGTTTTGCTGCATTGCAAGCGACGTACCGGAGGAGCTAAAGGAGCTTTTATAGCAGAAGCCATACCCACCGACAGCTGCAACACTAAGCAACACATAACAGAGAGATTGTTGTGCAAGGTGCAAGAACGAAAAAAAAGAGACACGAGCATACATAATTTAACGATGCATGCACGGGTCGGACAGGTAGGAGGAGAGGGGGAGGGTTTTCATTTGCAAAACAGTCAACCGATAATCCTTCTGCATACAACATCCACAGACACCCACACACACACTCATAAGGACAGACACGAGTGGATGGTATTTCATTTAAATTTCATGCAAATCTAGTAAAACAACTCATAACACTAATGAAACAAACAAACGCTCAAAAAACGCTCATAGAAGGTGCAGAGAAAAGGGAGAAAATGAGAAAAACAAAAGCACAAACACCCACCCAACCCACCACACGATAGCAGCACACGTGGCCCACGTTGGCGCAAAATGCGCGTTGTTTTGCAAAGTTTGTTTGCCTTCTTTTTTATTTGTTTAAATAAAAATACATACATCACCATGCCATAGCCCTGTACATTCGCCACGTGTGCCTGTGTGTCTGTGTGTGTGTGCAGCATCAATTTCAATTTATCTATCAATTATTCATACGATCATACCGTGGCCGATCCGCGCTTTGCTACCCTCCACCCCCCTCCCTCTAGCTAACTGAACATTTCACTGCGACAATCCGCACACTGATTGGAAAATACTTTATGAAACAAAACATTTGGCTGATTCGAAGCATTGCCAACATGCCGAACCCTTCAAGGCAGGAAGGCGCACACACAAACATAAAGGCTGTGCTAACCTTTTCCAGTTCGATACGATTGCCAGCCGCAATCACACACAAGGACGGGTTTGAGTGGTGGGTATTGAACGGTTAAAAACTTCTTTTTCTGTATTTTGGACTTATGCACCGCGTGGGAAGACTACATACACACACACACAAGTAAATGGCCGATAGGGATCTTCTGAAACACTCCATCCCAAAAAGGGACAAACAACAAGCAATTGTTTTTTGTTTAAATGGCACTCTCTACACAGTTTCCTCCCCCCCCCCCCCCACCTTCGCGATTAGGTGGAGCTTCGACGATGCATTCTAAATCACAATGCCTTCATCAACAAAATTAAATTGCCTGTTCTTGATGTACGGTTTTCTGTATAAATTCAATACAATTATCGATGATGAAAGGACTATTCAATAAAGAATAACTGTCGATAATTTGTGCTCCGTTTGTTTCTGTTGTTCGATTTCATTGAAACCAATTAGTTTATTTTCACATCACTCCCTCGCGTCGATTATGTGCTAACAACACTTAAATATCTCATATACTCTGGAATAGATACTTTCAAGATTTAACTACTACAATTCCCCCAGGGTAAAAAGATCTCCAAAAACTAACCACTCCTAAGCCATCGTCTCCCCGCATGCCTGTATTGCACAGTCATTGTTCAGTCAGAACTGTCCGATTACCCACCGTAATCCACCCAGCGTCTCCTTTTTCCTTTTTGTCCGCTGTCCGGACGAGCCTTCAGTAGAGATTAGCTATCTTTCCATCCCCATCCGCTGCATCCCCGGCTATGTGATGCGTTTCGGGCAGTTT
The DNA here is from genome assembly GCF_017562075.2 of Anopheles merus. Taxonomy (NCBI): domain Eukaryota; kingdom Metazoa; phylum Arthropoda; class Insecta; order Diptera; family Culicidae; genus Anopheles; species Anopheles merus. Next base: position 34,773,129 of record NC_054082.1, on the reverse strand, counting down.
TCCTCCCCGCCCGCAGTGGAGTTCCCCACGTCGCGCTTCAAGCGCATTGCCAACAGATCGCGTTTTCCTGCCTTTGCTTCCTCAGCCGCCGTGTCCACCGGCTTGCGGGGCTGCTGTTTCTCAGCGGCCGGTGCAACATCGGCCGGTGCATCGGCCGGTACCTCCACCGGTAACGGTGGTAGCGGGACGTTTTCATCTTCCTTAATCTCACCATCCTGTGGCTGTTGTTGCTGTTTCGTTTCGCTCACCTCGCTCGGTTCGGGCACACGGGCGACCTTTCCATTTGCATCCACTTTCGGCGCGACTACCCCATTTTGTGAGGCTTCATTTTCGCTACCGACCGCTGCCGGAGCTGCCGGTGGCTTGCTGTCACTACCATTCTGCTCTTGCTTAGCGAGTGTTTCGGTCGCTTGTTCGGCGGGTATCTCACCGGCCCCTGCACCCTCGACCGGCAGCCGATCGACGTCCGGTGCTGGAACGTTCCGCTCTCTATCCACCGTACCGTTTGCTGCAGCATCGCGTCCCGCTTGAAGGATAGTTTTATTGTTTCCGCCAGCTTTCAGTAGCTTCACGATCGGATCGTTCGGAATCTTTGCACCGTAGTCCCTCTTTCCGCCTGCATCGGGTTCAGGAAGCACGTCTTTCGATGGAGCAACAGCAGCAGCACCACCACCATCACCTTCCACCTTCGTGCCCACTTCCTGCGAATCGATGCTAACCTTTTTCTCGCCTATTTTCACCACAATCTCGTCCAGTTTCTTTAGCACCAATTGTTCCGTCTCTTTGTTTTTCTTCACCAGCTCTTCCTTGATGTTTTCCACCTCGGCTTGGAGTACCTTTTTGGCATTCTTCAGCTCGGTAATTTCCTTCGCAATTTTTTCCTTCTCCTCCACCGCTATTTCGTGCTCTTCCTTCAGTATCGCCTCGTTATTGATCGCTACCGGGGGATCTTTGTGCTTTTCCTCTACGGCGCTTGGTTCGACGTTGGCTCCATCGGCTCGTTTACCCTCTGGCAGGGGTTTTTTGACTTCCGTCTCAACATTACTCGGCTGTTCCGGGTTTTCCTTTACAGCAGCCTCTACCGGTAGCTCTATCTTTGGTATTACCTTCTCCGTTACCGATTCCACCGGTAACACGGGTGGTGGGGCCGGTGCTTGCGGTTTTGGATCGTCTGCCATTCTTCCGGGTACTAGCGGAGCCGGCGGTTTCCCTACGAGCTTTTCCAGTGCTGCCGGCACAACGGTTGGCTCATGCTCATGTCGCTCCGGCGTACGCTCTCCGGCGGCCTGCAAATTAGCGTACGTTCCCAGCACCATGATGATGAACCCAAACGCAATCATGACCTGGGCGAGCTGCTTTTCGCTTATGTTGGTTTTGCAAATCGTCATGTAGCAGGCGGCCGGTATGATCAAGCATATTGCCACACCGATCGTGGAGCCGACCAGCCCAATCACCACCTCGATCGATGGTATGAGCAAACCGAACACAAGCGCCACGACCACGATCGCTATCGTTAGCGGCCGGAACTTGGACTCCGGTATGTACATGTGCCCGTCGGACGCACGCTTGTACAGCAGCGAGTAAAGGCTCACCCGGCAGGGGAAGATCGCAAGCGGAAAGCTGAACGCCACCGACAGCACAAAGCCCATCTTGATGATGTCGCTCGCAAACGATGGGGTAAAATCGACCAGAATGTTACCGGAAAACCGGTGCCCGTTGAACGCGACGTACCCGAAGAATCCGATCGCCACGTAGATCATCGTGCAGATGTTGGTCGACTGTCGGATGACGCGACTCATCTTATCCAGCGAGGTGGTGGGCATCGTAGCGTACACTTCAAATATTTGCCTACAAAAAACAATAGACAGGATGGTTAAACCTGCTCATTATTACCGGGGATTGCCTCCCCGTCCACAGTGCACTTACATCTGGCAGGATAGAGCCATGGTAAAAATCGGCATACACTGCAATATGCCGCCCCAGTTCCACAGGTCCAGCCGGTCGAACCAGCCGGGGTGAAACTTTACGCTCGATTCCGAAACCACCTTCAGCACCAGGCAAAGGTAGAACCCTAGCGAAGCGGTGCAAACGGACGCCAAACTGTCCACGTTTCGCAGCATGCCTAGCGGAATGATGCATACGATAGTGACGACTATCATAACCCACGTTCGAAGCCCATCGCTTTCGCGCATGGACAGTATTTTCGCCGTGATTTGAGGGCCAAGGTCACCGACCACGACGAAGTAGGCAATGCACGTGCCCAACAGGTAGCCAACGACGCATAGCTCTACGAGTAGCTTCCCAGCAGAGCCGAACGCATAAAATGCTGAAAAAACAATGCACACACTACTTTAGTTTGGTGCGTTTTGTGCGCTTAACCGTGCCATTTACCTATTTGTTCAAAGTTTTTGCGTCTCGAAATGATGGCCGATTTAACCATGTAGCTGCACACCAACCGGGTAACATAGCTGCTAAGCAGTAGAAGCACTATTGACAGCACAATTCCGCACTGAAACAGCAACAGCGATAAAGCAGCATGGTGAGAACCGGAAATCCCCAGCAAATCCACATTATCTCAACACTTACCCTCTGGAAGCAAAAGGGCATAGAAAGGATGCCCACGCCGATAATACTGTTCGTGAGCGTGACCGTCTGCACGGTGTTCGTTTCCATCACGCACGCTGTATGCTTTTCCGTTTCATTATTTCTGAAGCACGATGCTTATTTAGTGTGGTTCTTTGCACAATTGTTTCGCCAAGCACGGTTTGTTTGCGTACGCGGCGATTCGTATGCAGTACGTGTTGTTTGTTTTGAAAACAGCTCTTCGCAAAAACGTCAAAACTGCCCAAGGTTTATGTAGCGATGGTGTGAAGGGAAATTATTTACCCTGTCACCCTGTAGATTATGGAAATTATGGAAAAGTACGTTTTATTTTGAATATTTTACTGCTTAAACTGTTGGAAATTTTAGAAAAATAATTTTCATTACTAAATTGGCATAAATTAAGATAATTTTGCAAGTAAATGAGGAAAAAGTTAGGTAGGTGTAATTTTGATAACTGTGACTTTAAATGTTTCTGTTTGCGAAGGATTTCGTAACGGTTTTTCCTATTGTTCCCCAGTTCTGCGAATCCATCTCAATACGTTTGCTCCACAAGCGGCTCTGCTCGTTGGCGTCTTGCATAGTTTAGTATTTAGTGCGCTTAATTTATTCGTTGATAGTTTATTTCTTATCGAAATCATGCATATAATCGGGGTAACGCCAAAAAACTACGCTCCATTCGGGATTGAGTGTTAATAATCAGTGTTTTATCGTTGATTTTCAGATAACCTGCACCGCGGAAGACGGCACGCAGGAAACGATACTCGTCCAACCTTCGACCAGTCTGCTCAACGTTACGGCCCTCGGCATCCTGCCCTGGTTTTTTAGCCAAGACGTGCCACTGTTTGGCGTTATCGCGGAAAATTCTGTCGCCGTGCGTGTGAAAACGGCAACGGACCCATTCCGGCACCTGCGCTACACCAAAAGCGCTTCATTCGATGGCAAAGGATTTACGCTGCGGCGCAGCGTCAAGCACGGTGGAATTATTCGCATCGACGGTGCACTGAAAATTACGATCGAAGAATTCTGCCTGCTGTGTCCGGGGCTGTTTTACGGCACTGCCAAGTATCCTAACCTCAATCTGCTGCTCTCGCAACGTCGCTTCCGCCAGCAGATCGTAAGCCCGGCAACGCTTTGGGCCATCCTGTCCGACTGTCTGCTCTGCCGGCAGTATAGCAACCGGCAGAGAACGCAAGACGACTTCAAGCTGGAAATGCGGCGGAAATATCTGGCCACGCAGCTCAAAGACTTCCGACCGATGATAGCGGAGCTGGAGGAACGGCTCAAAGAGACGGCCAAGTATGATCAGTTGAAAAAGATGCTACAGCAGATGATTGCCACCGTACAGTCCCGGCAGGTGCAACGCTACAAGGATCAGGGAAACCAGCTGAAACGGCTGTTGCAATCGGTTTCGAATGAAAAGGAGCAGCTACTAGCGCAACGAATGGTTCATGATACGGATACAGCCATAGCAATGGTTCGGGAAATTGTCGCAGCAAAGGTAGATGTAACGTGCAATGAGCTTGAAAACATGCTGGATCAGTTGCAGGCAGAATTAGTTCAATTGAGTATGCAGTTGGAGGTGCAGCAAACGTGTGAGGCCAAGCTAGAGGAGCTGATTGAGCACGTTAAAGAGATTGAGCACATTTTGAATCAGTTGGATGCAACAGATTCGATGGAGTTTGAAATGCAGATTGCACGGTGTGCCGTTGCTAACAATCAATCGTTGGTGCTGTTCAGTAAGCTAAGCGACGAAGACGACAAGCAGCTCTATATAAGGTAAGAGTTGCTATCGGTACAAATGAACAATTTTCAGTGGGCGATCATTAATTTCACACATGTTTTCAGTAATCTTCAAACCCACGCTCAATCATTGACGATCGATATTCAATCTGCTGAAGAGCATGTGCAACGAGCTGCAAATGAAAAACGCATTGCTATGGAAAATCTCCATTTGCTGAATGATCTCGCTAATGATAACACACTCAACAGCGATCCTCTTTTGGACGACATTTTAAGTCAGCTGCACAACAACCTCAAAAGAATCGTACGAGCATCAATGGCCATAGCCAACGTTGAAGATACAATTGCAAAGCTTCAGCAAAAGATTTGGCATGAGTTTTCTGCCATCGGTGCGGTCCCTTTCGCCGAGCTGGAAGCCATTGCAGCGGTAAAATTTGCTGTGGAAGAACAACTGGATGCAAATGCTCGCGAAAACTTTCTCGGTTTTGTCTACGATCGTATGCTAGAGGCTGGCAGCGGTCAAAAATGGATCGATGGATTCTCTTGTACCGCGATATTTAAAACGCTGGACAGTGCTTTGCGTGTGCAGCAGCTGATCGGACAGATGCGTGCCGATCTACCATTCTCATATATCGTACTGAATAATGCACGTTTGCGTTCAAGTTTGAACAGCTTCTTTCGGGACAGTGTAACGCAAGTGCTAAGTAGCGGTACCGCCACGAATTACGAGGACACTGTGGTAAAAGTAAACCGTATCGTTCAGCATATGGTGAGCCAAATTCGTGCTGCACAGGAGTTGAAGTCGGTCCGTGAACGTTTGGAACAACTTTTTAACAGCAAAGCAGAGCTGATGGCAGAACTCGATCACGTTCGCAGTGCAAGTAACGTCCCAGTACCGAGGTAAGTGTAAAGATGTTATACCATTCATGTTTTTAAGTAATGGTTATGAAGATAAGTATTAGACATGCAATGGGATCAAATTTTACCTCCTCATAATGTTATACGAGTTTGTTATAAAAGATTTTCGTGAATAGCGTAGCAGCTTTGGTTTAACGGTTGTTTAAAATTCACTGCTCATCCATTTCTATAAATTCTTAATAGCAAGGAAAAAAAAGGTTTTTCCTCCCCGACGGGGAATCGAACCCCGGTCTCCCGCGTGACAGGCGGGGATACTGACCACTATACTATCGAGGATGTGATGGGTTGGGGAAAATGTACACAATAGAAACGTCATGTTGCTACTCACCCCTATTGCGCAACGCATGCAGTAAGGGTGGAAATGTTAGAAAGTAGGGGGGTGGTTTCAAAAAGTGCGTGAATCGAGTGTTAGAATATATCCTCGATAGTATAGTGGTCAGTATCCCCGCCTGTCACGCGGGAGACCGGGGTTCGATTCCCCGTCGGGGAGGAGAAATATTTTTTCCAGTTTTTTTGCCTACCTTTCTTAGTTGTTAGACAGATGTATTCGGTTTGCTATTCAGTTACATACAATATTGAGGAAAATACAGTCATATCGTATGTATTTCTCGCTGAAAATTAACAAAATGAAAGAGGCATTAATTCTAAACAGGTCTGAGTATTGATGTAATGAAATTTGATTTTTTGCATCAATGAATCTGGCCCATGAACCTTGTGATCTTCTTAGTCCCATTAGTTGATATTTAGAAGTTAGATTCAAGTAACATTATTCATAACGCAAAAGGATCTAATTTTCTAAAACTGTTTGGAGTTGTTCATCATGTGAGTAACTGTAGTTTAAATAGCGCTCTAACGGCTCATTGTTTCAAGTCCTCGATAGTATAGTGGTCAGTATCCCCGCCTGTCACGCGGGAGACCGGGGTTCGATTCCCCGTCGGGGAGGGCAAGCTTTTTTTCGTTTCATTTGACTGGATTTGGTTTGTATGTGCTAATTGCCCAGACTAAACTATCCCCTTTTTTATTTACATCTAGCATAAAAATTGCAGAGCTGCCCAAACTTGCTGAACAGTTTATAAAAGTTAAAAACCACAAATTACGGCTGCAAGCACATCACGCATCATTGGTAGATTTCATTCATCAGTTAGAAACTGATGTCCCCCTGCCAACCGAAGAACAACTCAAATCCGATAGATTACGCTTGCAGGAAGAACTGAAAACCATACTGGAAAACGTTGTCCAGAATAGAAAACGAATGTATGATTGCGTAAAGCAGCTTACAGAAGCCTACCACAAGTTGCAATTTGCATGGGAACGTTGGAACGATGATCATCGTGGTAATAGTTGTTTGATGACAGCAACAGGTCTATCGTCTCCCACTACCAAAAAGCTGATCGACTGTTGGACCACGTGTTGTGAGTCCATTCGACATGGAATTGCGTCGGTTGAGGAAGTGGGTAATAGATTTAAACCTACGGAAGAAGAGCCATCCGCAAACGTCCACGAATTGGACGAACAAATCAAATCACTCGAGCTGCATGAAAGATCAATCGCGACTCGTATAGTCCATGCGGAAACCATCCTTGCAGAATACCAGCAAGAGCACAATACTACCATCGGACAAGAACGATCCCAATATTCCGAACCCCGATTAATGGTGGTGGAGACGGATGAGCTGATGGGCAAAATTGTGCGCACCCAAGAGCAACTGCGACGCATGCCGCCAGGACTGAAGGGCTCCGAAGTGATGAAAATGAAGAACAAGCTAAAGCATCTGCAGCTGCTTGACAAGATACGGCTGAATGCTAGGGAGATGTGCCTGAACAATCTGATCCTGCCGATCATCGACAAGCTGCACGTTCAGAAGCTGCGGCAAGTGTGTCAGCTGGTGGCGTGCATCTCGGACGAGCTGCCCGAGCTGGGCGGGATCGCGACGGTCACGTTCGGTTGTGCCTCGATCGACCGGGAGCAGGATGAAGCGGTAAGTGCGGACATGCATGCTATTGTAAAGGAAGAACAATTACTCTTAGTTTCCTATCAGTTCTTTATTTTCATTTCACTTATTTCGGTAATTTTAAAATGAAAATTACACGGATTTCAACGTCGTACCATTTCCCCGCTCCCTAACAAACTAAATCTCGGCTAATTCAGCTGACCTGGGAATGGTATCAATTAGTTCTGTAAGTGGTACATGCAAATGACTGTTACTTTGTATGAGCGTGTTGTGTTCGTGTGCGCACTTGGCCGTTTATAACCCGTCCATTCCGGCTCCTCTAATCTTACGAACTAAAGCACACGAAGCGCTTCCATGGGAAGATATCGCAAGGATGGGAAAACCATCATCCCACATCCGAGTTTTGCTCTGGCAGTAGTCTGGCCTTTTTTTTACAGCTCATCCTTCTCGTCCAGATCGACATCCGAAAGATCGATATCCTCCTCCACCGGCAGCTGTCCGTCCTTGCCGTCCCACGGCTCGACCGTGTGAATCTTTGGCAGCTCGGCACCCTTCACCGGTGCGGTGTGGCCCCGGCCGAACGAAAGGTCGCGCAAAAACTCGTTGATGCCATCCTTCGAGAACGAGCCGCGCAGCAGCGAGTACTTCATCTTCTTCAGGTTCACCACCGCCATGGCGGGATAGCCAAATCCGCCGATGTCCAGCGTCGATTCCAGGTCGAGCTGTGCGCCACCCTCCGTCCACAGCCAGCCCCATTCCTTCTTCTTGTACTTGTCACCCATCTCCTGCAGAATCTTCAGATATCCGTTGCGGCAGTCGGCATTGCAGTCGAGAATGTGCGGCAGCACGGACACCACGCACAGCGGCTTCTTTTCGCACGTGTCCCGGGCCACCTGCTCCGAGGTGAGCTGCACGATTTCCGGGCTGGGGATGTCCTCCGTGTACTTGTCTTGCGCCCAGTTCACGATGTCGGACGATGTGCGGCCACCGTTGTAGTCTTCGGCCGAGTTGCGATCCTTGGTGCCCGCCGGGAAGTACTTGATCGTCGGGAAACCCTGCACACCGTACTCGGACATCTTCTGCTGGTGCACGGTCGCATCGAGTGCGCCCAGCTTCACCTTGCCCTTCAGCTCGGTCGCTGCCCGGGCCCAGTGCGGGGCCAGATTTTTGCAGTGTCCACACCACGGTGCGTAGAACTCCACCAGCCACGGTTCCTCGCTCTGCAGCACCAGCTTATCGAAGTTGGCATCGGTCAGCTCGATGACGTCGTCCTTGGATCCGCTGCCGCTGTTGCTACCACTACCGCCGCTGCTGCTGCTACCACCACCGCCCAGAACATTCTTGATCTTTTTCTTCGCTTCCGCCAGGGCCGCCTCCGCAATGTCCTTGGCCGTGCGCTGTCCGTTGTAATCGACCGGGGAGCGTTTGTTCGCACCGAAGATCTTGATGGTCGGATAGCCACGCACACCGTGCTGCCCGCAGAGACCCTGCTCTTCCTCGCAGTTCACACCGCCTACCTTGATGACGCCCTTCAGTGCGGTGGCGGCCTTCTTGTACTCCGGCACCAGATTGCGACAGTGGCCACAGAAGGGAGCGTAAAACTCGACCACCCACACCTCGTCGCTTTTCACCACGGTGCGGTCGAAGTTGGCCGTCGTCAGTGCCACGACATCATCGGACGATGAGTACAGCGCTTGCGAGGAGCCGGTGACGAAGAGTAGCAGCCCCACCAGCACCAGCAACCTCTCAGCTGCCCGCGGAATCATCCTCACGCACAAAAAATGTCGAATGGTGCGTTATGTCCACGTAGCCGTGTTGTGTCTCGAGCACGCCTCCAAATCAATCGGACCGCTGATGCACACCGAATTGTGCTGGCTGACAGTGATTAACTGGGAGCGGGTTGTGTTTGCACTGAACTTATGTTGCCGCTGTGCCGATTATTATTGCACCCACCATAAACAACAGGCCCAGGTCAGAAAAGCCGCTATGTAGGACGGTTTTTTTTTTCTTCTTCTGGTGGTACACGCACACAAATGCACCGGTGGCAATGATTCTGATTTGGTCGCCAGCGATTGGCCAAGAAGTAAACGTGCGGTGCCGAAGAGGAGCCGAAGCGGATGAAGTTTCGAATTCGATGATGGTCATGCTTCGGTTTTCGAACAAGCTTTACATTTTCAAACTAGTCGTTATAAATCATACAATCCTCAATTTTTACCACATTTTAATAATCTCATTTCAATGCGTTTGTTCTGCTTCAGAAGCCTTTCAACATCGATGACATAAATGCGGTTAACGTTCATATCGTCAACGAAGAGGGTGCGGAAATAGAGATGAATGAGAAACAGCGGCAGCTGGCCTATCTAATTCTGTTCCTTTGCTTCCTTTATTGCGATAACTGTAAGCTAGTACAGTTGGATAAGACGTTTGAGGTGAGCAGCATATCGAAACTCAACATAAACTTCACATTTATTTAATGCATTTTTGTATGTCTTTTCTCCCTGCAGCAACTATTCGACTGTGGAATCGTTAGTTTGTTTCACGTGCTCGAAAAATACTTCCCCACCATGCAGTTCATCGTGCTGGACAACAACGCACAGTGAGTGAGTTCACTTCTATGCTACATCCTATTAGATTTATTTATTTCATATTTATTGCTTACACTATCTTAAAGTTATACACGCATTATTATGAAAACAAGATCGGTTGAATTTGAAGTGCTCGAAATAAAACTCTACGCATCGCGCTTTTTGCGATAAAGCGAAGGCTTCTCGAACACCTGCTTCATGCCACCAGCCCGCTCGGAGTGGAAGATGGTCGTGTTGGCCGTGTCCGCTACCCACGGCGAGTCGAACTTGGTCGTGTCCTGGTCGACCAGATGCGTGTACTTGGTGCGACCACAACGGCCAAAGTTCTTCACCTGCATCACCTTCGGCAGGATCGTCTTGTCGAAATGGTCCTCCAGCGTCGGGGCCGAGAAGTCCTGCTTGTACACGTCGTCCTCCTCGTCGAGGTAGAAGGCACCGCGATGGTAGTACTTCTGCAGGAACTTGTACTTGCCCTTCACGTTCTTGTTCGTCACCTGTTTCGGGTTGTTGCGCAGCTCCTGCCGGCGTTCCTCTTCCGTCATGTTGCGCAGTCGCTCGATTTCCTGCTTTTCCTTCTCGATCCTGTAACAAGAGACGCCAGACGGTCGGTTAGGTTCAATTCTGGGCACTGTTAAACGAGCGTCTCCCCCTCGATACTTACTGTTCCTTCTCTTCGCGGTCCCGCTTGATGCGTTTCAGTTCGCGCAGCTTCCACGCCTCATACTCCACCTCGTCGTTCTCGTCGTCCGTGTTGACGTCGTTCAGCGACGGTTCGTTTTCAACCTTCGTCTTTTCCAGCTCCTTCTTAATGCTGTCCTCCACCAGCCGGAGCGTCTGTTTCCGTCGTTCTTTGGCCATCTTTTTCGACTCATACTCGAGCTGCTTCTGGCGGTTGGCTTCGCGCTCCTTTTCAATGATCGTCGTGCGGTCCTTTTTGCGCACGAACAGCGGCTTTAGCCGGGGTTCGTTCTCCTCGTCGCTTTCCGTTTCCTCCTCGTACTCGGAGCTCTCCGACTCTTCCGAATCCGACATGCCTTCCTCCTCCTGCTTCTGCAGCAATTCCTCCTCCTCGCGTTGCTTCTGCTGCAGCATTTTCGCTTTCAGCAGGTTGCGCCTGCGCTCAATCTCGGAATCGCTCAGCTCGGCCTCCGATTCGGACTCGGAGCCAAGGGAGATGCGTCGCCGGCGGGAGGTTGCATTCGCTTGTTCCCGCTCATCGTCGCTATACTGCTGTCTGCGATTGTCCTCGCTGGCATCGCTACGGTCATTCTCTTCGTCCGACTGTACCAGCTCTGGCTCGTGTATCGTCCGGTGTCTTTCTTTACGCTCCCGTTCCAGGTCATCTTGCGTTTCGGCCCGAATCGCTTGCAGGCGTCGGATACGGGGATCATCGACATCGTCTGGCAGTTCGTTGTCGTCTCTATAGAAAGAAAAAAAAACGACTTTTTAGCACATTCACGTCAACGCTGAGGTGTAATAATCTACTCACGATTCTTCCCTTTGCTGCTGCTCTTCGTTCGCTCGACGGTGCTCCAGGAAATCGTCGTCTTCCGACTCTTCGTCACTGCTGGCGTACTGTGCGTATTCGGGCCGTTTTCCTGACACATATCGGTGCACTTTCACCTTTTGCATAGATATTTCACCTAAAGAAAGCGACAGAATATCATAAGGAGCAGTTCTTGCGACCGAAGGATGGTTCCTCGGCGAGGATGTTCGGGGCACGGTTTAACACTTACCCTTTGTGTTTTTCACTGGAACTGCACCGGCGGTACTTTGTATACCGTACTGTGTAGTTGGTGGACTCATGTTTAGTCTGTTTTCTGTTGCTTACGATACAAAAATATTAGTTTTTGTGCAGGAGGAAGTGAAGCAGCAAACACACAAATTTCCCCAGCAAAACGTAAACAAACTATCTCGCAAACAAAATTGGCGTTTGACGTTTCGAACAAGGTTTCTATAACCAGCGTGCCGCACGAGATTTATACACATACAGTGAAAAACAACAGAGTGGATCGGAAATAATTAAAAATATTTAATTTTATGTTTTTAAGGTCACATTTATTCCAAACACTTGCGTGAAAATTTGTTTCGTTTCGAAAAATACCCATCCACGTGCAAGAGCTCAAACATACCCGCCCACTAATCGACGGGCGCCAGCGGTTCAAATGTCGTTGTCCTTTAGGCTGAAGTAAAACTGCTTGCCAAACCATTCCTCGTGCTCCTCGATAAACTCGGCAAATATGTCCAAAAACTTGAGCAACAGCTTCAGCTTGTCGTCAGCCATGGCGGTCGCGGACAGAAACTCCGGCAGCTTGACGATTAGCCGTGCCAGATGTACGGCGCCATAGATCATGGACGGCTCGGCCGGTGCATTCGACGGCAGGATGCGCCACCGAAACACATCGTCCAGCACCTCTTTGGCTTCCCGTGAGATGGTCACATTCTGCGGTATGATGGAGCGCAGAATGTTCAAGCTTGAACCGAACGGCGAAAGGTCGCCCCCATACTCTACCGCCAAGCTCGGCTGTATGTGCTGTCCTTGCTGCTGCTGCTGCTGCTGCTGCTGCTGCTGCTGCTGGGCCGTACTTTGCTGCAGCGCTCCAAAGTCCAGCACAAACTCGTTCTCCTCGTTTTTGTGCGAGCGCAATCGACGCCGACGGCGTTCCTCCGCCGAGGTTGCCGATGACGACTGCTGGTCGGAATGTTCGCTCAGCGGCTGATGCACGTCGGCCGTGGGCGAGTCGAGCTTAACGGTCAGCATGTCAACGGACAGGTTGCGCGATGCAATGTACGTGAAGCTGCGCAGATTCTCCTCCGCCAGGACGATCTGAGCTTGTGGTTTTTCCTGCGGATACAGCAGGTAGTCTCGCAGCGTAAAGTCGAAGTACACGCGCAGTCCGTCCGCCACCTCCTTGCACAGCTCGACGTTCGTACGAATCTGCTCGTAGTCGCGTACCTTGTGCTCGGTGCGTACGGCTGAGCTGTTCCGTCGGCGGGACTTTGTTTGCTCCTGATGGCCGCACTCAAACAGCTGGCGGATGGTGTAGTAGCGCACGAAATCTTCCAGTATCGTCACCACCGGCTGCTTGGCCGGCAGCTCCACCAGCATCGTGCCGGACACGATCAGATGCTGGTCGAGGTCGAGATGCTTGCGGAACTTGCAGCCCGCTTGCAGGTACACCTTTTCCTCCTCGTGCGAGCTCTCGACCGAGCTGCTGTAGTATTCATCCATGTCTGGAAAGCATTTAAAGCGTGCTTTTAATTGCTTTGCTCACGTGTTTCGGTTGCATTCGCGGGCACACTCTACTACACTTACCATCAATATGGTATTCATGTTCGTCCCTGCTAAAACCGTTACTGCACGAGCTTCCGTCCTCCGACGAGGGATTGATGGATTGCGTCTTTGCACTCGTCAAGCTTTCGATTCGATCCGTCAAGCTTTTGGCGCGTTGTTTCTTTCGCTCCTTTCGATACAGATAACCACCTCTGGCGAGCGAGGCACATACGCCGGAAAGACAAATTACAAAAGCGGTAATTCAACCCGTCACACGACCGAGCATTCCCTCTACTCACTGGTAAAGCTGTGATTTTTCCGCCAAATCCTTCTGCAGCTGGCGATTCTCTTCCGTGTCCTTCAGGATGAAGTCCTCGCTAACCTTCCGATCCCAGGACGAGTTCCAGCCCTGGAAGTGTATCAAATACTCGACGATGCGTCGGCCCCGCTTGTCCTTTCCCTCGGAAACTTCCAGCACCTTCACAATGGAACGAAATGGCCAGTAGTATCACCAAAATGGCAATCAGTCAGTCACCTTCCGCACGCGCTTACCTTCGAGTCGTACAGGACCTTCGCTTTGGTCGGATCCGGCTCGTAGCAGAGCACCTTTTCGCCATCGCTGAATTTGTACTTCGTGTGGTGGCCACGGGTTGAGACCATGCTAGGAGACTCAATCTTGAAGCCGTGCAGCGTCTGCCCGTCGTGGTATCAAAGCTGTTTCACAGCGCATACAGCGGGGAAACAAAACGCCGGATTATTGTGTTGTGGAAAGGCGTGCAGCTGCTGCGTCTTCCGTTTGCCGACGAATGGCACATTTGTCGGTAAACAAAACGCATTGGCCTTGAACGCAGAGTGACCAGAAATACCGATTTATCTGTATTCCTACCGATTTTTTATATGCCTACCGATTCACAGATGACCGCCCTAAAACTACCGATTTTCCATTTATCCTACCGAAAATCACAGATATTTGATTTTTCATTCGTTTAAGCTTAATCTGTGGCGCTTGGGATGCTGTTTCAAGGATTTCTAACCTCATTTGTTACTTATCGCGCTGATGCACGTTTGTTTGCCTGGCACTTTTTATCTGTTAAAATTTAATGTTCATAATAAGTAGAAAATGTCAGTTGAATGGATTCCGAGAATTGCTCGGCAAAGAAAATCATTTAAATTTGAATTTGAATCTCGCTGTCGGCGGTTAAAGCTTACCCGACAGACAAAGAGAATGAAATTTCCAGGCGAGGGGTAGGTAGAAACACACGGTGGGGGTCCGGCCCAAGATCGGATCCGAAGTCCGTTGTTTTGGGCTGAAAATTAAAAATGGCGGATGGAGCGCTACAACAGAGAGAATGCGCTCTCTTGTTCCTTCTTCTTCTTTTTGGCACAACAGCCGCTGCCGGTCAAGGCCTGCCTGTACCCACTAGTGAAGTGGGCTTGGCTTTCAGTGACTTATTGCTACCATAGCAGGATAGTCAGTCCTACCTCGGTCGGTCTATTCGGGGCTTGAGCCCATGATGGGCATGTTATTAAGTCGTTCGAGTTGCCACTGTACCACCAGACCGGCGCTCTCTTGCATGCCTTCAAAACACACGAGACGCTCTCACTGAAAAGAACGCTCGCTCGCGCTGTTTCATTGTATTTTCCTTATACCCCTTCCTTTCCGTTTCTTTCGGCATGCGCTGCGCTGAATTGGTACCCCACTTGATTCCAGCGAGTTGCGCTGCGCTGGACTGAAACCCCTTCCCGCTTGTTTCTTTCTTAGCGCGCTGTGCGCTTCCCTTTACACGGACCTGATGCACCCGAATCAAAAGAAAAACTTTAACACATCAAACTTGGTTTATAAATATTTTATCACCGTCAATAACCGTCGCAAAACGTCAAAAACGACCGTCGCCAGCGCCTCGAAATCGTTGCGAGTTTCGCTCGCTGGCGACGTCGCTTTGCAGTACATGCGACGTCGGTTTTGACGTTTTGCGACGGTTTTGCGACGGTGGCCGTCAAAAAGCTCGCCTTGCCCTGTGGGAAAAGTGACCAGAAATATCGATGTATATACAGTGAACCCTCTCTTATTTGACACCTCTCCAATTTGAGAAACCTCTCTTATTTGAACATTTTGCACAGTCCCTTGATTTCCAGTACATCTTTGTTTCTCTAATTTGGAAAACCTCAGAAATCTGTGTCCCTCTTATTTGACTAAGGTGTTGCCATGGTTATTGAAAGATGTATGCTCAAATTAGCGATTCTGTTCGCAGTTTCCTATAGCAACAGTTAAGGCTGCATACTAAATGTTCTGTCTCTTTCTTGTTTGTATGGACCTTTCAGTCACTTTCAACCTCTGTAATTTGAAAACCCCTCTTATTCGACAGTCCCATCGCCTCTCAAATTAGAGAGGGTTCACTGTATATATTTAGGGTTTGAAGGAAAAAATCTCAATTTTTTAATCATTGAACTATAAAACTCAGCAAAACAATCAAATCAATGTAAATAATCCAGCGAAAATCTAATCACAGCACGTACGATTAAATCGTATCCAATGGAGCACTGCTGCGGCCCTAAGCGGTCACGTGGAGCCCCAAGAAAAAGAACTTGTCACCACTGAGAAAAAAATGTGCATCTTAGTCCTTCTTTGGCTTAGAATTCCCAGTACAATGTTCACATCGACACTTCAGAAAGACCTTCATTTGTGTAACCGCTGAACCAAATCTAATCCATATCCCAGATAAAGGATGCATATTCTCGTGAGATGGAACTTTGATTTTGCGCATTAGTACTCAACCCCCCCCCCCCCTCCCGCTTAACACTTCTTTCGCTTTTACTTTTTTTAACTCAGTTAAGTTTCGAGTTTTAACCTACCGAAAACTACCGATAAAATTTTGATGCGCCTACCGAAAACTGCCATAATAATCTGGCCACACTGCTGTTGCGTGCGTGTGTGTGTGTGTGTACGTATCAAAACATCGCGCAATCGTTTTGACGTTTGCTAGACGATGTACAACAGTTCAAAGTGACCGTTATGGCGATGTGTCTTCCAGCAGTTGCGATACCGATAGTTCAAATGTTTCGGAAGCAACGACTTAAAAAAACGAGGAGAAAGTGGATATTGTACAAAATGAATGGTTCAATCTTGCCTTTATTTCCTTCAACAACGCTTCTCATTTCTTTCGTTCGTCAACTATTCGAGCAATAACATCGGGCTTCTGGGGGGGACTCAAGTACAAAATGGAAAATGTAACGAACGCATACAAAACATGCTCAGCGCTTTGAGGAGCTATTGAATAGGACATAGGCCGTTCCTTCCGCACAGTCCATTCTAACACACCTCCTTATGCGTTCGATGCAATGCTAGCATTTGAAGAGTAGAATTGAATTAGTAAATGGATTAGTAATGTGTGTGTGTGTTTTTTTTTTGCAAGCGCAGAACGATTCATGCGCAATCGGTTACATCGTTTGCTCACTGGTACTATAAATATGGTTCAATCTTAAACGTAACATTACTCCATTTATGGCAAATATTATGCGAACGGGAAGGACGAAAGTCGTAGAGAAAAGCGCGTACCTGTTTCATCTTCGTGTTTCTATAATTTTCATAACTCACGCACCCATAGTTTAAGCCTACATAATATAGTTTTGATAATTTTGATTATAAATTTTGAATTCCTGTCCCAAAAATGTAATTAAAAAAATAACTTTATAAATATAACATCAAGCATATCGTCAGGGCCAAAGGCGTTTTTCGAAAGAACAATAGCCAAAAAGGATGAAACGTACCGCCGGTAACACTGGGGGAAGGAAAAACATTATCATGCTCATCATGCTTAATGTGTATTGTGTGTGTATGTTTTTATACGTTCGTCGCTTGCTCTCTATACAGTTATATATCGTCATGTTGTTTGCGTTTGGGATTATGGCGCTATGCGTTCTATTCCGTGTTTCTTTGTCTCTTAAGTTTACACAAAAAATCGATTGCATCTACACAACTAAATGGCGTTAATTATCCACGACCAACTGCAGCATCGCGCTGGATAAGTAAACCGGGGTTGAGTTTTCGTTTTTGAGTTCGTGTTACCACGTCGCAACTAGCTATACTAGTAATCTAATCTACTACCTATACTAGATTGTTTGTTTGTATCCTAACACGAATCTATCAGTTTATCAGTTTCACGATTTCTGCTAACGCTCGTTCGTAACAGCAAAAACACGTTTGCAGGGAGGGGAGGAGGGGGTAGGAATTAGTATGATTGCGCTTTTTGCTAAGCGATCGTTCGTAACATGCATCATATATCCGTGTATGCGTGTGTATGCGTGTATATATATGTATATATGTTTTTTTATATATGTAAATAAATAACGCATCTTCTCGAACAGATCAACACACACTCACATGCGCGCCAACACACACAAACATACATACACGTCTCTATCTAAAGTAGCTAATGGCGCGAAACAAAACCGGTAACACGCGTCACCATACCACCACGTGTCTACTACTACTACAATTGCCATAGTAGCGTCGCACGCCAATTTCACTAACATTATTATCATCATTATCATTATTGCCTTCAGCACACTAACTAACGGCCGGGAGGACGCCTCAACTTCCGGGATGGACAGCATAAAACTGGCATTGGTCGGAAAATAAGGGAAAACCGCACGAGGAACAAACCTCCTTTACCGCCTTCCCTTTCACTTGAAATCCTTCAGTAAGCGCATCGCATCGCTCGAACAAAATCGCTCGTCCCTGGCGGACATAGTGGCGTTGTGTTCCAAAGTGTGTCCAAAAAAAAAAAGCTAGTCAGCAAAACGCTACGTGGGCTTGCGCAAAACCGGAACTGCAAGATGCAAATTGCAAATAGTAAAGAGTGGACGGCATATGGTAAGATATACGGCCGGATGTGTGGAGTATTGCTGCCAAAGGGAAAGCAGTTTTGAGGGGAGCACCTGGTACGTGGTTAGCAAAAAAAAAAAACAAACGATTGACTAACGGGGATGATGGGGGGTGGGGTGTGACCACACTGGCCCGCACCACAACGCGTGCGGCACGCTCTTACTTGGCCGCCTTCACTTTGGTGGCACTGGAGGTAGTTGGGCGCATGAAGCCGCTGGTACGTCGGCCGGTCACCGCCGCCTGATGCTGTCCGGTGACCGACTGACGCCCGGAGGCTGGCGTGGGACTTACACCACCACCACCAGTGCCCGAACCGGCCAGGCTGCCGCTGCTGGTCGACTTCCCGCTGCCCGGGGGTAACCGGCCGGTCGACGTCGAGTGCAGCTGGTTTTCCTTGGCCGCCATCGCCGACTTGGCCGGCGGTTTGCGCACAACGGTCGCGCTCGGACCGATGCTCGAGCCGCTGGAGCTGCTGCGACTGGCCGGTGCCCCTCGGTGCGCGATGTTGCCCGAGGTAGCGGTGCCGAGCGGTCGTTTCGAGGGCGAACTGTTGGCCGAAAGCGTGGACGTGGCCGTCGTAGAGAGCGGAGTGAATGTCTTGGTGTAGATGGTGCTGTTGCCGGCAGGACCGGTGCGCACCGGTGGCGGCACTTTGCGGACGGTATTGGTCGACACGGCACTGCTCAGGGACGAGCGGGACGAGCGCAGGCTGGTGCGCGAGTTGCTGCGCTCGACGTCCTGCGCCTGGCGGGCGATCGGTCGCAGCAGGCTCGGCGCCGACCCGTCCACGCTGGTAGTCGACCCGGTGGCGCTTCTTCGCATCGAGGCCGTGCGGCGGGGCAAGAGATTCTTGGACGCGGGCGACGTACTGCCAGCGCTGGGCGGTGCACGCAGCGAGCGGCTGCGCTCCAGCCCCGTGCTGCCGTTCTTCACCATCAGCAGGCTGGCCATGCTCGGGCTGCCGGTGCGGCTCGTCTTCAGGTTGGTGGCGGGTGGTTTGGCCGGCGAGCCGGTCACGGCCACGACCCGTTTGCTCTTCGTGTCGGACCCGTAGTCGTTGCAGGACGACACGCTGTCCTTGCCCTGGGAGGGTGTGTCCGAGACGAGGCTTTGCGTTTCCTCGAAACCCTCGTCGTTGAGTTCGTGCGTTACGGGCGCACCCTTCACGTGGTGCTGCTGCTGGTGAATGTCCTTCGTGGGGCTCCAGGTGCGTTCGGGCGTTGGGGACTTCAGGCTGCGGATCGCTTCCCGCACATCCTCCTGGCTGATGCGGCTGATCGTGCGCCCGACCTTGCTGGCCCGATTGAGGACGGTTTCGGCGTGCGAGCGGGGCGATTCCCGCCCCGTCAGCGACCCGGACCCGATCGTTTTGCCGGCGTCGGTCGAGGATTTCAGCTTGTCCTGCCAACGCTTCAGGCGCTGCTCCTGCTCGTGCTTCGTGGTGTCTTTGCTGGCGGGCAGGGGCGGGCCGTTGCTGGCCGACAGCAGTGGACTCTGTGCCGCACTGTCGGGCAGGGAGTCCGGCGAGGGCGACGCGGTAGTTGCCGTGGTAGTGGTAGTTTCGTTGCCGCTGCCCGCCCCGGACGCGCCCAGATCGATCGGGCGCTTGAAGCGGCGCGTACGGCGGGCCGAGGAGAACCGATCGAACTGACCGTCGCCGAGCACTTCCGCGCCGGTACCGTCGCCGGCCAGCGACGAACCCTTGCCCGAATCCGTCGCCGTCAGCGGATCCTTCGCGTCGTTCGGATGGTGCAACCGGCGGCAGGAACCACCACCCGTGGCGGCAGTGCTCGACCCGCCCGTCGTCGTGCCCATGCCTCCCACGTTGCGCCGGATCGATGGCGGTGTCTCGATGTTGTCCGAATCAATCTCGATCTTGTTGTTGGTGGACTCGTCGTACACGTGGTGCGCTCGGCGAGTGCGTCGGGGCGGTGGTGCCACTGCCGCAGTCGAGGAGGGCGATGTGCTGGTATCGCCACCCCCAGCGACCGCCAGCTCCGAGCCGGAGATGGTGCTGGCCGTGCTGGACGATATGGTGGAGGGCGTGCCGGCAGAAGCTTGTCCATGCTGCTGCTTGTCTGCTGCCGGCTGTCGAATGTAGATCGACTGCTTGTGCTCCTCCCCACCCGTCTCTCGTTTGCCACCGACCGCGGAAGGGGGCGAACTGTCCGACGGTGTGGTCGCCTGCGGATTGTCCGAACCGCGCCGGATGTAGATCTGCAACCGATCGGACGGTGGCCGCTCGCCCAACGATTGGATGATGTTTTTGCGCTTGTCCTCCTCGAGGATGGACTGCAGGTTGGAGCTCGGGTTGGGGCCTTCGCGGGAACGCTGCCGGCGGTAGCGCTGGTTCGCCAGGTCGTCCGCATTGTCCACGCTGCTGGCGGTGTTTAGGACGGATTTGCGCCACGTCGACTTGTCCGCATCCGGTGAGGCCGCACCTAAAGCGAGAAAAGGAAACGAGTTTTCAAAACTGTGTCGTCCTGCGTAAGGATTCATCGCCAACACCACCTACCTGTCAAGGCCTCTATCGTACCGACGACATCCGTCTGCTCGAGGGACGTCCCCGGGCGCCAGTTCGGATAGACCCGCTTGTACGTCATCGGCCCACCGAACAGCTGCTGCTGCTGCTGCTGGTCGGCGGAGCCGGTGGGTGCTGTGGGTGAACCGGCGGTGGCGGCAGCTGCCGGTCGGTCCTGTCCGACCGCCGACGCCGCCGCCGCCCCCATTCTCGGACCGGGCGACGGTTCGGGCGACATTACCGTCGGCGGTTTCTCCTCTGGCAGCGGGTCCAGCTTGCTGCCCCGGTCGCTCTCGTTGTCCGTTTCGTAGGAGCGCCGGTTGGCGGCGACCCGCTTCAGCTTCTTCTTGTAGTCGTCGTTCTGCCGCTCGTCCTGCTCGTTCGCCTGCAGCCAGGATTCGATCTTTTGCCGCCATTCTCTGGAAATTCTGAACAGTGTAAGAAAAACCGCGACCGTACGGCGACCGAGAGACGAGAGACCGATCCCCGGGGTCCCGGGTTGCAAAGCGGTGTCAATCAGCGGGTACGTGTAAAAGCGTAATGTGGATGCGCATAAGACAGTATGGCACGCGAGAGGAACATCCGCGTCCTCTCGCTGAGTTCGTGAGTTAGCACAAGGTGGATGAAAGAGTTAGCGCGGGAGGGAAGGGAGGATAGCCAAACACACAAAAGCAGAGCACCACAGGACACATACAGGGACATACAGGGATTGATGGTGTGCATACCTTGGTTTGTGTTCTTCCACCGCGAGCGGCTTCGATTCGGCCAGCGGCGAAGGCGAGCTGGGTCGTTCCCGGTCCGCACCGAACTGGACGTTCAGCAGGTCCGGCCGCTTCTTGCTTCCGCTGCCCGAGCGGGCCCGACGCGCCCACGACCGGTCTAGGCTGCCGTACGCGGCCGACTTGCGCTCCCGGTTGCTGCTCTCGTGCCCGGACGAGCGCAGAAAGTCCATGAGATTGCCTTCGTCCTCCTCCGACAGTACGCGGCTGCGGCGTCTTCGCAGGCTGCCGTTCGGCGTGATGTCCGGCGAGGCACACTCATCCCGCAGCAGCAGTGCGTCGCCGTTACTGTTGAACGACCCGAGACGCCGCCGGGACATTGCTGGACTGTAGCGCAGATCGTACTGCGAGGCATCCAGCAGCAAGCTACCCTCCGAATCGGACACGGGCGTTCCGGGTTGATTCGCTGGAGCAAGAGAAATGATAATGTTTTAGTAGGACGCAACAACACGTTTTCCCACCCTGCTTCAGATGCCTTACATTGCCTTCTTCGAAGCGTTTCCTCCCGCTGCTTCCTGCGTATTAGCGCTTGCTCTTCCTGCACCCGGCGCTTCTCGTTGTCCTTCACCGCGTGCTGGAACTTTTCGCTAAAGTTGTGGAAAATCTTGAAACATTCCTCCATCTTGAACGTGCCCATATCCTCGCAGAAGAACTCGGCCAGCTGGAGGCGCATCGCTTCCAGCTGCTTCAGCGCTCGCTGCAGCATTATTACGTCCTGCTCCGCTGCCTGCAAACCAAAGCCAAAACGAAATGCGACTCATTAGTGCGTCCGAGAGCGACTCGAACAGAGGCCTGCACGCGTGCTCTTACGCTCAGGAACTCCTCCATCTGGAACTTGATGTCTTCCTCCGTCTTCGGCAGCTCGATCTGTTTCTTGATCTTTTTGATGCGATTGTCGATCGCGTTCACCTCGTTGCTGATCTGCTCGACAGTGGTTCTGGAAGTGGGAAGTGAGTATACAACACAGTGAGTAGTGTCCTTTTTGGAAGCATTTGGGATTCGTTTCCCCCTACTTGGTCGCATTTTCCAGCATCGTAAGCTGGCCGGGGAACTCCAGCAGGGCGGAATTCTTCTTCTCCGCCTGCAGTGCGACGAAGTGGATCAGGTTCATGCCCGGCTTGTTCGCGCGGATGTCGGTCAGCTTCTGCAACGAGGACAGCTTCACGCCAGCCGCATTGCCCGCGTAACCGCCCGAGTTGAGGAAGTTCCCGGCAACCACGACCATGTACAGCACCTCCTGGAGCGCCTTGTTGTTCATCAGATCTGTATTGTGAAGGAGCAGAATGGTAAAGAGGGTTCTTGTCCACCTGGAGTAGCAGATCCAATCAGCAGATCGCCTACCTTCACCAGCATAAAGCATGGCGTGTATGTTGGGCTCCAGATACATCAGATTCGCCTTGAACTCTTCCTTCAGCAGCATGCTTTCGATTCTTAACTTGTAACTGCAAACAAACGAGAGGGCAAAGCCGTCAGCTACTATGCACCGACTCCAACTACAACATACCCCCCGCAATACTCACTTAGGCACTTGTACCAGCTGCAGCAGAAACTTCTCCGCATTGCCCAGCCTGTTGTTGTCGCCGTCGAACGCGCGCAGCATCTCCAGCTCGTCCACCTCGGGCAGCAGCTTCAGCAGGCCGCGCAGCTTCTCCGCCCCGATGTCC
This sequence comes from Anopheles merus, assembly GCF_017562075.2. Classification (NCBI taxonomy): domain Eukaryota; kingdom Metazoa; phylum Arthropoda; class Insecta; order Diptera; family Culicidae; genus Anopheles; species Anopheles merus. The sequence goes on along the minus strand of NC_054082.1, from coordinate 34,750,208 downwards.
TCGTGCTCGCCATTCCGTATCAGCTGTATGATGTCCTCGTTCGTCGTGCGGAACTGCTTCAGGAAGATGTTCACGTTCAGGCTGCGCTTCCCATCGAGCAGCGTGATTTCGTTTTCCTTTCTCGATTTGCGCGCATCGGGCATATCGGTACCGTTGCTCGCACCACCACCACCATCACCTCCGTTCGCCGCCCCTCGGTGGCCGAGCTTGGGCGAACCGTGCATCTGCGTCTGCAGACAGAACAGTCCCTCCATTTCGTCCCAGTTCAGGTCGGCCATCGGGCTGTCCTGGTGCGAGTCGGCCACGATCGACCAGATGTTCTGCTTGCCCAGCACCCGCTGGGGCGGTATCTTGTTCCAGTTGATCGTCTTCATCTTGGCGCGCGGCACGGGCGTTTCCTGCTGCGGCAGCGGCTTCACGATCACGATCTGCTCGTCCGGTGTTTTCGAGCGGGCGAGCGACCCGTTCGCATTCGGCTGCGCAGAGAGCAGGTGCGGGGCGGGCGGGGCCGGCGGTGCCGGTGGTGCCGGTGGCCCCCCGGCCATCGGTGGCGGGGGTGGTGGCGGGGCACGACCAAGCGGTGGCGGAGGTGGAGGCGGTGGAGCCGGACCGCCACCACCACCGGGCGGTGGTGGAGGGGGCGGGACCGCAGCGCACTGGGGTGGTGGTGGCGGCGCCGGCGCCGGCACCGGATTGAAGGAGGTGGCGCTGGGCGAGGGCTGCAGCGAGCTGCCGATCGAGGGGCGGCGAGCGGGACCACCGCTCAGGTCGCCCCGGCAGTGCGGGCAGGTGAAGAACTTCTGAACGCTCGGCGCACGGAGCAGGCGGGCGGACGCTTCCTTGTCCTCGAGCAGGGTCGCCCGGTGCACGAGCGTCTCCGCCGTGTCCCAGACGATGTCGCTGATCTGCTCCTTCGGGTCAATCTGCAGCAGGTGCTGAAGTATGCTTAGAAATGGCGTTGCTTGCGGTGTGCCGGCGACCTGTGGCAGAAGAGGCAGAAGGTGAAGGTGAAGTGATGAAAAAAAAGTGCCACAATCTTCTTCACACAAAGAACGAACCCTTCCCATGCATTCTAAACGAAGCAAACAGTGACATTCAGCATGGGTTGACCTTGTCCGCTCGAACGAGGGAAACACAAAAGCGACACTACGAAGAGCAGTGCCACAGCACTAATGACACTTTAATATTCCATCCGCAGCAGCAGCACTAATGAAAGTGAATCCCTTCTCTATCCATAGAGCACTGTGGCACTGCTGCACAGTGTGAACCTTCCTCCTGCAGTCAAGCGCAGCGGGGGCCGAGAGCAGAACTAATGTAAAATTCATCCCAAATTGGGCCGAGCTATGCAAATCCATCCCCCTTGCCCGTATGATGGTAGTGTTGTACTGTTGCGGAAACGCAGCCCAAAGGATAAGCTCCACTTACCTGTGCTAGGATTGCATTGAAGACATCAAGATGCGAGTTCAGATCGATCCCGTCCGGCACCTGGAGGCTCTGGGATACGTCGCATTCCTGCTGCTCGTCGAACACCTCTAGCTGGGAGGCAATGTCGGGAACGCTGCTGGCCGTGCGCCTGTAAACACGCGTGAAAACGGAAGAAGGGTACACCGCAGATTAAGCACTAAAGCACACCGGGTGAGAAGAAAGCAGGACGATGGGAGCCGAAAGGTCAAAGGGCAGTCACAGCAACACACTCCAATTTACCACAAATCACGCAATTTTAGTTCTCAACTGTTGGCGAGCCGCACGCCGAGGCTGGACAGCTTCCGACGGCACAGTTCGCTCAGCTCCTGGACGATATTCATTCGGATCACGGCAGACCGGGGGTTCTAGTGTTGAGGAGTTGAGCCAGAACGATCCTGCCTCACAGCACAGCACAATCGGGCCCCCTTCTACTCGGGTCGAGACGCGGAGTGTAGGGCAGAACGACGCTAAGCGATAGAGGGTGAGTGCGTGTGTGCGAATTGCTGACTGTGTGTAACACGGCACACAGTAGCAGCAGCAGCAACGAAAGCTGTGTGTACAGCAAGTTCAGTGGCAGTTCAGCCAGAACCAACAACAAAAAAAAACCCCACACACACAGAGAGGCAAAAACGCTATCACCGGATGGGTTGAAGCACAATCAATTCGCCACAAACTACTACACACGCTCGCTCTCTCTCTATTTCGAGGTGCTACCGAACTGTCATAATTCGTTGGCGTTTTTGCTGGTGTGCGCTGTGTTGCTTTAGCTTAAAGCCTTTCCTTTCCGCGCGATGGGCGAACTGTTTCTTTTTTTAATTTTATTGTTAGACCGAATAGGACCAAAATAGCACACACAAACACGCAACACAACACGAAGGAAACGGTGAGACGCGTGCGTTGAGGCAGTGAGCGAGGAAAAGGATCTGTTCCGTATTCTGCTTGCTGGGGATGGTTGGTCAGGCAGGCAGAGAGAGAGAGAGAGAGAGGATGAAGGAGCAGCGAGTGGAGTTTTGGGAGGAAGCAAACTAAGCCCGGTGCCGCAGTCCGAGGAGGGTTTTTTTTTAATATTAGCGGGGTTGCACTACTCCGGGCTGCTGCACTCACTACTGGCACGCGACTGAGCCCTCCGCCCGACCGTGTGGTGTGTGCGAGATCGGAAAAGCCGCAGCGGCGAAACACCCGAAGCACCCGGTGTGGTCTCTTTCTTTTGCTGGCCGTATTTTGGCCGAGCGCGCTGGAGTAGCGTAATTAAAGGATGTTCGGAGCACGTTTTAAATGATTGTGCTCCACAGTCAATCGTCCTTACAGCGCTTTGAAATGGATATCTACTTTTCTCTACTGAAATGTATCAAACATTGAGGCCGACTAAAAGAGCAAAGGACGGTAGGCACATCCTTTCTAACTTCAATCGGTAGTTCCGGTTACAAGCGAAAAACATCTGATTGTGTCCTGACTGTGTGTGTGTGTGTGTGTGTGTGTGAGCGATCGGATGCGTTTCGGCCGCTCGTCGGCAGCACGGAAAGCCAATCTTCGTGTGTAATAAAAGCTCACAAGGGGGGGGCGAAACGTCCGCATCGACCGGTGGCCGGTGGCAATGGTGGCGGCTGCGGGCTCTACCGTCACCGCGTGTCTCGCGAACATTCGCTCGAGCACGTGTTGCTGACACATGCGCACCACGAGTCTCGCGTGCCATTTCTCTCTCGCGTGCTTTTCGCGCTGCCCGAGTTCACCGAGAGCTGACACGCTACTGGCGCTGTTTTTTAGTGATACTCTCACCCACTCTCTCGCTCACTCACTGAACGGACATCTAATCTGTGTCGCACGAGTGCGGCATACCGCTTGCACCGGTACCGAACGAACGATGAGCTTTGACTACTTCCCATCACCGGCGTATCTCACCGAACAGGTGATTCGGACGGACACACCACCGGTATGGAAAGCACCAAACCTGTGCTCTTGTCCGTAGACATCGCGTATCTTTTACACAAGCACCACGTGCTGTTGCTGCTGGCGTTCCACGCGTCTTCTAACCTCTTCGCGGACGATGCACCGAAGGAACAGGAGGAAAAGATAGAGAGAGAGAGGAACACAAGATACAGGGTGAAGTGCTTTTTTTTGTTGCTCCTCCAACACGAACGATTGTTAATTTATCTTTAGCTTTCTTGTTTATACACCCGTCCACACACGACCAAACAACCCTGACCCAATCATCTCACTCTCTGGCTCGATATTGTGTCAAGATCGTAGTTTCCCTCATCGATAGTTCACCTCCCCCCTGGAAAGAGTTTTAACAAACGATAAACAATAACAACGCACGTTATCGGAGGGTGGAACCAAGAAAAAAAAAACAAGATGCACACGTTTTACACGACGTGACGAAAGCGGGGAACAATCACCCACCCCTCTCACTGGGATGTCATTGTGCTGATGTTTTGAGTTTTGTTGCGTTCTTATCGTAACACACACACACACACACACACACAAGGTACGACATCTCTCGGTATCTGTTAAGTTGTCTGTGCACGGCCCAGATATGTTCTGGTCTGGAATGGCGCCATACTGTGGCGAACAAGCTGCAAGATATACCCTGGAGTTAGCAGTGGACCTCCCCGAGGTAAGGTGGTTTGCTCCAAAGATCAATCTCAGAGCGAGACACACGCGGCACACGCGACACTGAAGCTATGATTGATGGCTGAGTGCACCAAGCTGGGGAGTTCCTTGGTTGAAGGGGTTTTTGCTCTTCCAAGAAGATACACACAGTCAGCTAAATCTGCGTAATATTGAGGGCTATTTACAGAGTTAGTCACAGCCATCGTTCACTTGCCATCACTCGTCACGGCCACCTTTTCTGGTTTGTGTGTCGTCGTCACTTCAAACTCTCCTTTTCCTGCTCGCATATCAATCACTCACGCACTTCCCTTATCGAAAGGTCGCGGTTAATCGAACCCGTTGGGACGTGCCTAGTCCGGGTGGGCTAGGGTGCGACATATGTTCACAACACTTCCCTATTTCCTGCCGCCATAACATCACGTAAAGATTCTACAACGCCTCCACATACACTACGATTATCAAGCGGCACGATAAAGTAATTTAAACCGATTAACGCTCTTTTTAAACACTTCCTCCCGATCAATCAGCCAACCGCGCAATACAGTCACGGATCCGATCCACCGTAAAACGGTACACTAAGGCAACATGAAGAGAAGTCTTTCCGGTACGGGCACACTCGACAGATCCTGGTGGTTTTATGAGCACCAATCTATAAAATACGATTATCTTCGATCACTCGGATCCGTTCACCTGTGTTCACGCCGATCTCTTTTGGAGCCGCCGCGCAAAAAGAGGTTATTGTGGGTGGTTGGGAGTGGCAGCCAAAAACAAAAATAAGGATGAGTCTTTTACCACCTTCTTATCTATTCGCGTTCACACTGTGTAAAATGGGCCATAAAGCAATCTTTGCCAGGAGTGCGTCTTGGAGCAAACGCTTCCAGGGTGGTTTGATGATGAGTGTCTGCTACCTTAACCCCGCTCCACAACAGTGTCCTGCAAGCCAACAGCTCCTCCAAGAACATCTACACTTACCTTAAATTATTTAATACTGGTATTAGGTTTAATCCTGCAACAACAACGAAAGAAAAAAACAAACAAGAAAACAATGCATTAGTCCAACGGGTTTAGATGACCGTAATCCATTTGTCGCTAAAAGAAAGGAACAATCAATCAATTGATTAAGACAACTACAGTGCGATTCGAATGGGTTGCAATTTTTGCTTAGGGACTTCAGGGTACACACGACCCCTATTCTTCACCACTCTCACTCTCTCACCCACCTTCCACAAAGTCTTCGATGGTTTCTTGCGTGTCCTTCTCGTGCTCCAAGGACGACAGTTCCTGGTCGGAGTTAAAAAATACATCGTTCACCATAATGCGGGGACTGCTGACGCAACTGGTGTCCCCGGGCGGGGCCCTAAACCCCCCCAAACCCTGCGGTTGCAACATGACGGCCATTGCTCAGTGTACGGGTCCGGGCAACATAACGCTCTCACGTCAAATCACGCTCAAGTGTACACACCAACTGCTGTCGAGGGGGCTACGCTTAGGGAGCAGAACCATTGCAACCCGTAGCCCTCCCAAAAAACAAAAAAAAGAAGAGGAAACACACACTCATGTTGCTGCTGCAAATCTTATCTATCCTGATGATGGTCGATAACGGTGTACGCGTTCGCATCAAGCGCGGCGGGAGCATGAGGCGAGGTCGAGATTTGGATGGACGTGTCTCATCTTCCATCCATGGGGCCGGTTACCCTTTCGGCCTGCTACATAATCTACACTTATCAGCAGTCAGCACCACACCTTCCGTGCCCGTGGCCCGATTACCCATTATTTCCAGATTTCTCAACTTTAAGTTGACTTTCTTCTTTTTTGTATATATATAGCGCTTTATCCACTGGAGCTCATCGTCGATTTTGAAGATATACCGGGTCTTATCGGAAGCGGATGGCATACAGAGATTGGACTCGCTGCAGAGGCCGAAGCCTGATGCGACTGCTAGGTGTCTGTTGATCAGGGCAGGCACAATTGAACCACGATAACAATCACATCGCACCGACACAACACCGTACAGCGACAACGACAACGGCGATGACGGCGACAATCGTTCCGCGGCGTCCTCGACAAGGTCGCGTACGCTGCAATTATGCGCAGAGCGTCCCTAGTGACAGTGACAGTGGGCGGTGTGGAAGGTGTCCAAAGAGGAGGAGTGCCGCATAGGCAGTAATAGGCAGGTTTCGGGGCACCTATTGCTCACCGTCAGATAAGCGATGTTTTGTTTACTAAAAGGTAGTATGACGGTGGACAGCCAAGACAAGCGCACGTTTGCTGGAAACACTACGTTCGACTAGTCTTTTTTTTCCACAGAAAAAGCTATCTAATCCTATTCTGTTTTTTTTATTTATTTGAAACCAATTTCAACCGATCGAACAGCCATAACATCGTGAAACCAATGTGAGGAATGTAAGCTAAATAGCTGTTTTTGGGTTGCAGTTTCGTGTAACACATATCAATTACCGTCGTGAGCTTACCGCGCCGGTAGAAGGTGCGAAGCAGGTGAACCACCAGCACCACCACCATCGACAAGACAAGCCATGTTGAGTTGAAATTGGGAATTGTTAATCCGACACTGTCAGCCCCTTACCGGCGCACAGTATAATCCGTAAGTGACAAGCACAAATTTATCGTACTCCATTATTTTCTGATCTTGGCGAGCAGCGCACCCCCAAAAGGAGGGAAGGGTAAACGCTGTAAGATACAGAGGGGGGGGGGACCCCCTTGTACACGAGAGACATCGACATTGATTCGCGGCGGACCAATGTATCAATTGCAAACCCCATGGCCGTCAGCTTCCACTCGGTTCGCTGGGGTTTCCACCGGTGACCGACAGCAATTACCCGAGCAGAACTGTTACCCAGCAGCGTCGGAGGACCACATTCTAGCCACCCGAGCGCCACGGCGCAAGTGTTTGCAGCTGTCCCATGGGCCGGTTTTCCTCTCGGTGGCTATCACTTGTTGCGGTCACCTGCCAGCACCGATACAGTGTTACGGTTAGATATCGCATAGCTCACCCGGTGCGGCAATGCGGCGTGTCCAGAGGATTACGATCAATTTATCTTCAATCCTTCACCGCAGGGAGGGAGGGCCGTTGGTTTGCCAGTTTTTGGTCTGGGCTGTGTCTCAGGCACGCAAACGTGAAATGTATTTAACAGAACATGTAAGCCGCCCCCCACATGCAACGTATGGTACCTTGATATGGCACGCAAAACAAGTTCAGGTGACACGTATTACATGTGCTACAGCTTCCTTGTATGGTGTTAAAAGGCAAGAATGTAAAGAACCTCCAGAATATCTAATTGAAACCCATTTATGAGACGCGTTTGACATACCAGATCTTGGGGGCATATATGTATTACTTCGATTATGATTGATTGGAGTTGTCTCTTTTCAAAAACTATACTGCTTCAAGAAGAATCCCACTCTGCCCTTTTGGAAGGGGGCTGGTCATATGCTTTGCACAGGTCTTTCCAGACGTGCCTGCCATACGCGATCGAACGCGCTTTTTACATAAGGATTTCGGTGCCGCGGCTGCCACAAAAGACACACTTACCGATAAACTCGTTGCGCATGCGTATCCGATCCTTGAGCGAACCGGCCGAAATGATCACGCAGTTGACGAACGCCAGCAGCGCGATCTGGTACTCGATCGTCGTCGCCTTGTCCAGCTCGGACACGACCAGATGCAGCCGATACCGCTCACCCTTAATGGTCTGCGAACGAAGAGGAGAACGAAGGCATAGTACACGTTTAGATGGGGTACCACCGACTAATGGTCACACTTGCAGCTTGCAACGGAGCCAACTTACTTTGTAGTGTTCCAGCGTTTCGATCGCACGCTTGTACCCGTTCGCGCTGAACGCACACAGCGTGGACAGCAGCTCGAAGATTTGCTTCTTAACCGTGACATTGTTGGTGTCCAGCGCCAGGCCCAGCTTGTTCACGTAGTCGTTGTTCTCGATGATGTACTCCAGTCCGATGCGGGCATCCATTTTTGGGGCCGGGCGGTGGCGGTTGACTCGAACGGAACGGCTCGCAAAACTCTGCCAAGAGGAAGGCCAAGGAAGAGAAAAAAAGGGAATGCGTTAAAATGCCAGTACGAGAGAGGACGGTAGAATAAGGTTCTAGTTTAATTAGATTTCCTCCAAGCCTTTCATATGGTGGTAGTCACATTGGACGCATGTGGTTTTTCCTCGCGTTAGCACGCAACACTCTAGCCCACTCGGTGGTCCAATAAATTAGGACCCCTCACCCCCCCCCCCCCCTCCCCAACCCTGCTAGGGTTCTCCAACTCCAACAACAACAAAAAAAGAACCCCTTTCCTAGCCCAGCATCATCCCTTTTCGGTGGCATGTTTGTTCTACTGCCGTTGCGTGATCTTCGCCTGCACGGCGGCCCGGCCACGTGCAGTGTAACGCACCCGTTCGCGCGAAAGCATGGACGCCAGCATGCATAAATGACCACAAGAGCGTACCGCCGCACACCAAGTCGCACAAGTCAATGGGCCCGATAGATAAATCATCGTAAAGCATTGTGCCCCACGCCGCATGCTGCCGCCCGTTTCGTTTGCGCACACACAAGCGCAAGCAAGGGTCTTTTGCACGCGTACGCGTCACGCAAAAAAGGGCTCCCGGGAGGTTTGGGTGGGGTTTTTTGGTGCTGGTTGTTGTTGTTTTCGTGCCACTCACGCAGTCTTGCGCGTAAAGTGTGTGCGTGCGCCTGGTGTTGTTTGTTTTTTGCGCCATTCAAACACACTATCGGGAGACACACTTGACATCGATTTTAAATATCGATCGTTAGCGATGGGGCCAATGTAGGACTAGAAGCGTTACAGTATTGCCACGCCATTTGGTGGTAGCATGGTTCGTCCAATTTGTGTTTTGGGGCAGCAAATTCCACGCAAGAATGCGGCGCGTCATGAAGCGGGTTGTGGGCGAAATTCGCGCACGTAGCACGCTGCGAAACGCTGTTTTAATTTTACTAATTTAATAGAAATATCAACTCATGCTATCCTTTTATCAGCGTGGACATTGCCTAAGCCAGTGATAAACTTTGGTTAGGATTCTGCAGTCAGGTGGAAAGGGGCACATTCCGAGTGTGTCACCGATAACTTACTCAATCAGTGCTGCTCGCTCGTGAGAAGCTTTAAGTAAGATTTGCGCAGAGTTGGGCAGATAAACGTGTATTGATTTGAAACCCGTCAACGTGTGAGGACAAAATGCGTTTCACGCTAAACGTTACCTGCTTACGATAACCAACAACAAAAAATGCGATAAGAATCCTTCTACTTTTCACTGTTTGTACGTACGCAAATGGGTGCATACGTCACCGGGAGTAAAATCCTCCCGGTAGACAAACAGACGGCAGCGACTTCAACCCCGAGGCATGAGGGCGAAAGGGAACAGCAAGATAAAAAAAAAAAACAAATCTTTCCTGCTCCAAGACATTCCGTTTGAAGTTCAAAACAGTTGATCAAACGCTTTGACGGCATACTGTCTCGGCACGGGGCCGCCCAACATCTCACCGGATGTTTTCGATTGCTCCCGCCGGTTTTGGCGTTAACAAGCAACGAAAGACTGTCTAGACCGTCGACCGAAGGGGCCGGTGGGGTGAGCATATTGGCCCACCATAATTAAATTGACACCAGGAAGTGAAGACGAAACTCTGAGGCGCAGCGCTTTAAGTGGCACCAGATGGCACGACGGGAGAGATGACCATCAGCACCAACAGCAACCACTGTCACTTGATCGTGGGTCACGGTTAGTCGGGGAGAAGGAAAGATTCATCCATTCGGGCGCGACTGATGGAAGTGTGTGGGTACGGACAATTTCGGATGTTGAAACAGCTGCCGGGGGTGGTCGTTGGTGCCCTTCAATCAAGATACTTGACTCGGCGGTGCATTAGAATAAGGTCCAGCGGATACACATTCCGGCTGCTGGAGTTCTGTCAGCAGGTCATCTGAATCGGCCCAGAACATTGTTGTTGGTGGTGGCAGTGGGGAGTGACAACAATGTGATTTGGCGTGCAAGATAAACAAAGCGTTTAAGTGGCTCGACACAAATATTGAGAACAGACGACCTCCTGGATCTTGGCTATTTGAGAGTTGCTCTTTTCCACAAAATGCTTTGATCTCTCGACGATCCATTTTCCATCCGGCCTTGTAAAGTGGACCCTCCGGGCTGTAACGATTGTAACAAAGTTCTCCACCGGCTGCTGCAACCCATCACACACCGTTGATCTTCAAAACCCACGTTCGATACCTGCGGGCGTGCGCGATGGCCACGCGGGCGCGTTGCATTCAACCGGAGGCGCCTCTAGTGCATGAGGGAAGGGGAAGTTTTTGCGTTTTCGCTCCAGCTGAGTAGTGATCGGTCCCTCCGTCTCTCTTTCTCGTGGATCTCGCGAGAAGGCGTACTGCCGCAGACTCGCCTCAAACCCCGCGGGGGCTGGCATCGTCATTACCGCCCCGGGTCCGGCCAGCGATCGCACAGTGAAGGTGCCGCGTAGGTGTTAAAGCGAATCGTTTAACAAAATAAACACATTACTCACTCACATCCAGCAGCAGCAGCCGTCGGTTGGAACACCACGGAACGACCACCGGATGAACCAGCAAATGGGAAGATGAGAGAGAGGGGGGTGTAATAGTAATGGCATTTGGAGTGCCGTACCATGGATCCCTTACCGGGCACACGCACCGCGAATGATCGCTCTGAAACGAGGGAAGTTTCACATCCCCCGGCCGCCCGCCAGTTGCTCAATCGATCGCATCCACCCCGCGGGAGTAGGAAGCCCCGGACCGGTGCAGAACGGCAGGAACACAAGTGCACCAATGAGCACGAATAATACAATGCCGCTGAGCGCACGTGCGCGCCGCCCCACGACCAATGGAAGGAGCGAGCACGCGATCTTTACACGGCCAGCTTTTCATGGTTACATTTCGTAACACATCTTTGTGCGAGAAGCAGCAACCCGGGTGTGGATGGTGCGCCAGTTGGTAAGTGTCAGAGCATTGCTCAGCCCTCTCCGGGTTGACGAAGCCTCATCGCGGGGAGCTTCGGTGCCGCTTAATTCCACAAACACGAGATTCAAATTTATGCATTAATGGACGAATTTCCAATGAGCAATGCGAACGTGTCCCTCAGGAAACGGGGGAGATTCGTTCCTAGCTCACTTTGTTCCCCTTGCAAATGTCCCCCGAGAGTGCACGACGCTGGTCTCACTGACGGGGCGCTCTGCCTTGTTCCACAACGCAGGGGCAACCACAGCCGTAGGATGTTGGATTGATTTATTCTCGCTCCCTTCGCGTTGGGCGGGAATCGAACGCAACTGATCGATCGAGCGATTGCAATGGCGCACGTGGTGTGAAGGACGATGAAATTTCCTAACCCACTGCTGATCGCGCGCGGCACACAGGCGACGCAAAAGGCAACGGGTGCTCCGATCTGTGTGTTTGTGTTGCCGCCGCTCGACATTGTGTACCGATTTTTTCACCCCCCATAGGAATAGGAAAAATGGCAAAGCCCGGACAGCTGGTCTGTTGCGATTTTGTTGCTGTTTGAATTGTTGCATTCTCACCCCTTCCTGGCGACAGATTTGGCGGCGGCAACTTGTTCTAAAAACACGACTAAGTTGAGTGGATTGAGATGTCGTGTGAAGATATTTTAAGAGCCCCGGACAGTGTCATTATTTTTTTTGGAGCCGTATTTTGGGTTGCGGAACAACATGGAAACAGGTTGTCTGACGACATCTTTTTACAAACAAGACGCGTTAATCATGTTTAGCAGTACGGTTTTGGGAGACTAAGGCTCCCATGTCCCTAATGAAAATATCGTGTTATCGCGGTGCAAAAAAATAGAAACGACGCTTCGTACGATCTTTCTAACCGCCGGATCATCTGGAAATTAGCTTCTAACGATCTTCTTAATACCCCCATCCTTAACCTTGCTTTGTTCGAAGGCCTTCTTTAACTGCAAGCGGCCTGCCTCGTCTGCCATTGTTACCAGCGCACAAAGGTGAAAGATGTAATTTTGAGCAGCAAACATAAAAAAGAGCCTCTCCACAAGCACGCTCCACCAAGGCACAAGTGGATAATAATGGGTCTCTCGCGCCACCCCGAACTGACTCATAGATCACCGAACCGCGCGTGGCCCCGGTTGCACAGGTCTGCTAATAGGTGCGCGTTAATTGCTAGCTTACGTGCTAGGGAATGTCCTGTGCCCACATGCCCCCGGCATCACTGCCGGTCGTAGGATGGTCTTCTCCGCAGTGTCTTCTCCGCCGCGCGCGCGTTCAAGCTCCAACAAGCCCGAGTATAGGTGCGTGGGTGCATACCGCTTACCTGCCTTCAAAGCGTCCAAAATGCGACGACCCCACCCCTCCCCGGTACCATTCTCGCTAGGCTGGCGCGTAATTCAACGGACAGAGTCAAGGTCAAGATCGTGCTGTGTGCGCCTGCACGGGAACGGAAACAACCGGGCAGGTACCGCAGCAGCAGCAGCAGCAGCATCAACAACAGCAACAGCAACAAAAATCATGTCACTTCGATTACGGTAATAAATTCGTGATCATTTCATTAATGAAATGTTCGAGCGGACGGAAAGAACGGACGCCATTGAATAGCTCGCGAAACGGAAACGATCGGATCCGGCATGCCCGGACAGTTCGGTCCCGCTAGTTGCCCGGTTTGTGGTCGATCGATGTTTTGATCGACAGGTAACTCAATACCGACGCTACCACCTGCAGTCTGTGTGTGCGTGTGATTGCCAGCCCTTGGGCACTGGTTGACCGCAGCCTACGGATATGTCCCAGTGGGACCGTAGCCGGTACCCCGGGGCACGGTGTGGTTGTTTTTTAGCTACAATTGCCATTGTTCCTGCTTCACGTTGATCGCTTAATCGGTGCCGTTTGTCACACCGCGTGCGGAAGGTGGAATAATCGCGATAATGCGCCATAATTCCACCGTGTGCCGTACATGGGGTTAAAAGGACCAGCAACCATCGCGGATCGAACCGCTCGCGTGAGTGCCTGTTTATTTTGCCAATAGTGAGGCACACAATCATTCCCATGCCAGAGGGGATGTACAGTTTTGTTTGTCGAAAAGCGTGTTAAAGGTATTGCAACACATTACTCAAAAATAATTGTTCGTTTTTATTTGCACACAGCGGCAACACACCGCTATGCTGTCGGGGTTTATGTTTTAAAATCAGAAGATAATACATTCACTACAAAGCGGCTGTGCAACCAAGGCACGACAGCCGAGGAGTGATACAAGGAACGATTGAAGTAAGCACGGCGTCGGTGGTGGCCCCGTAACTCGATACATTTTACTTCAATTTCTCTCGATTAACGCCGCACAGTCTCGGCACTGTAAGGGCAACCGTCCTCCACGTCATCGTGTGACCTCGCGCGGGATGTGTCCGGGTGCAGTGTGCAGCGTGTATTAACGAGCCGAACAGGGTGACAAGATGACAGGATGCTACGAAACACACACAAACGCGGATGACCGGGGGCGCAGCATTTTCTCTCGCTCGACTTGGAATGGATGAGCCGGCAAGAAGAACCCGGCCGAGAACGGTCCGTCGTACCGGACACGTTGTAGGGGCGGAAACTAAGATCAAATGAATTGGTCTATAAAATTAACGATTAATCGAAGATTGATGCCCACAGCAGACGCTGTCTGTCTGACTCTGACTTGGGAGAGTAGTGCGATGATGCACGATGACAGTATGACGGGAGGCTCTTTTTCCAGCGCGCAACCGTGTGTGGGGAGTTGAATCATTTACAATATGAGGGAAGTTACTGTGGTAGCTGTGTGGAGATGACTGTTGCAGAATGCTGCCAGCTAAACAACATTATAATTACGTTCCTATTATGCGCACAATTAGCAGTAAATTATCAATGTTTAAATCGCATTTCATCACACATTCTCCGCCAAACTGACGCAAGGGAGGAAAGATTAGTGAAGCAAAATCGACCACCCAATGATTATTTACCCCTTAAGAGCGAGACCGATCTTATTCAAGGCGGTCTGGCGGGTCTCTCCAATAAAACCAAAGCAGGGAGAGGAAGAAATTGTGCTCCAACCTGTCGTCGGCATTTTTTGTTCCACATTTTATTTGCAAGTTGTTTGATGCGTGCCGCCAGCCCCGGTGCATAATTTCCTTACGCCATCCCGGCCGCCAACCGCGCACTGGTGATTAAACTCAAGTGCGTAATACCGGTGCAACCTAAATGTCGGATAAGTGGTTCTATTAGCGCGGTAACAAGCCCCCTGCACGGAAGTGGCCACCGTCACAGGGTGGCTTGTGTCGCTTCGCTCACCACCACCACTACCACCAGTAGCCATAAGTTTACCCGGGCCGAGCGTTACGAGCGTTACTGCGCGTGTAAATATGCACCGCGAACAAAATCCATGCGCGATTACAACGCGCGAAACGTTTTAATCAACTGTTTGGATTTCAATTAGTCGAGTCGAGGGCAAACAACAAGCGAGAGCCGACGGGGCTGTTGGTAGTGCTACTGCCGCACAGTGGTCAGCCTTTGGTCGAGCGAAAAATGGGAAGTCCGTCCTTTCGCCCGAAGCAGAAGCGTGGCTGCAACTGTGCAAACAAACTTACGCAAAACGTACGCCACACGCCGCACGAGCTCAATGGCATCGAAGGCGAATCGGTGTCGTTAAGCATGGGGTTAAATAGGATTTAGGACACTGTTTTCAGCCTCTCCCGCTTGAAACCTGCCGCTTTGCCGCTTCATCCCGTGCCAAAGTGTCATAACGACGCCGTTGTCCACAAACACGTTGTGACCTCTCCTCACGCGCGTCTGGCGCGCTGTGGCATACTTGAAACATTCCTCAAACACGGTTTCGTGAGAAGTTGTGACAAATTTGTTCGATTAATTATATTTCCAATGGCAGCAGCCGGTGTCGGCACCGACTCATGGTCGCATTCCTGCCGGGAGCTCGAAGTCTTATATCTCGCACCAACATCAATGTTTGGCGGGACGTATCTCGTTATCCCGGTTGACTGGTAACTGTACCATGCACCATACCTCGAACCTGGCGTGAACCTCAAACGGTGGCATGCAAATATATCGGACAAGCTCACCTCGTCAGCCCAGCTTGACACAAACACACCGGAGGGGAGTTGCGATCGCGATGTAATTACTGCGCAATTTGTACACGAGAACCGCCCGATATTTCAACCCCGGCCCCTTCGGCTGATCAAGTTCCTACACACCGGGACAGAGCCTATGTCTCATGCCCATAGGGTCAACGGAGTTTCCCACCGTAACAACAACAAAATGAGCGAAGAATTTTTACACC
The DNA here is from genome assembly GCF_017562075.2 of Anopheles merus. NCBI lineage: Eukaryota > Metazoa > Arthropoda > Insecta > Diptera > Culicidae > Anopheles > Anopheles merus. The sequence goes on along the minus strand of NC_054082.1, from coordinate 34,734,817 downwards.
GAAATGGAATTTACGCTGGCAGCACTTTCAACGGGGCGCGATCGATAGAATTTTGCCAATCATTAGTCTTCAACGGCGACATGCACCGTAGAGTTCTAGCGGGGATCGTGTGTGCGTGTATAATTACGGTCCGATTAGGTGCAGAAGAGGGAATTTCCATCGTATGGTTGGTGTGAAGGACTTGGGCACTCTCGGCGGTGGAACTTTCCAACTCGGTTCCAACTGCCAGTAGATACAATGTGCGATAGCACGATCACTGCAACTGCGTCTACTCGCTATCAATCAAAGAGATATTAGTCGAACTAATGTCAACTTGACATCAACTTGGCCGGAGCGCTAAACCGAATGGAATGCTAACGATCTTTTAATAATATCGCTCGCTTCTCAAACTTCGTCCAACATCGAAATAAGTTTCAGAAGTTTAAGTTTTGGATTCCGTTTAGTGTTACAGCCACTGCAAGCCGTCCAGCGCTCCCATGCCATGTGCTCCCTTTCCATATGCACCACCACCCAGGGAACGGGGTCAGCTACTGCCGGGGGGTCAGACTGGCATTTGCACCATGTACCTATGCAAATCGCATTCCGTGCGCCTCCCCCCCCCCCTCCCCGCCATCGATCCGATCCACCTTCGCACGGTTGCTGACTAAACCATTACGAAAGATGCGTTCGCTCCTTCGCCACGCGATGCGCGATTGTCTTTCGCATCCCTGGTTCTCGTTTAGGACCGCCACCGCATTGTTGTTGCTGTTGTTGTTGTTATGGTTCGCTATGACTTCCGGCAGGTATGCAGGTCGGCCGATGCCAGGGCAGAAATCGGCCAAACAAACAAACCTGGCTCCCGGGGGCCCACTGCCACGAGCGAGTGCATCGAGATGTAAATCGATCACTTTCACCGGTCACGCGCGTTAGCCAGCCATGTGCGCATTCCAGCCGCCTTCCTCTGGGCAATTGAATCAACATACACACACATAGCAAACAGTCAACCATAGAGCACACGTAGTCGGGACTCACGAGCAAGCCACTCACCGTTGCGTACACGCTAACGCGGGTGCGGGTAGCGAACGACGACGACGACGACGAAATCCGACGCAAACGCGCTGGGGTAGATCGCTCCATTTTGACAACTGCTGATTATTTGCGTAGCGTCGAATCGTTTGAAAGTGGTGCGAGCTAATCAGGCAACTTTTGCAAGGTGGCGTTGCACACGTGAGGAGGAGGTGTGCGAACACTCCATTGTTAAACGGACACTTAGTGTGGTCCCTCTCTTGGTCCCACAGGCCGTGACATAATATAGCGCACGCCGTGCAAACCATTAACGAACCGCGGAACGAAAATAGGGCTTTACCTTGGCAAGGGATTGGTTGGCCCGGAGTCCAGTTGGCTTTGGGTTAGTGTGCGGCAAGCCATGTGGAATAAGGGGGCTCGAGAGCAGCTGTCAAGTGTCTGGTACGGCTGCGGACAGCTGATAGAAAGGAGCAGCACCAGGCAGTGTGGTAATAATGCACTTCAATCAAGGAATGGCGCGAAGGTGTATCCCAGTCGAGCGGAGATTACTTATTGCTCCAATAACTCTCCAACAAATGGGAAAATTTTAGTGCAACTCCAGTAAAATGATAATACAATAATGGACAGTGGACATAAAAAGAAACCTCATCTTAAGCACATCCATTTGATAGAGTTAACCGATCATCGATCATGGCAGCTGATCAGAGGAAGATCATCATACACTCTTAATAACTCACTCGACGCGCACCTCGTTTGATACGCCTGCGCCAAAACTGCTGGTGTATCGATGCATCATTCGACATGTACGAACGCAGCTGCCCATCCAGATGCAGCCGACGACGACGATGATACATCCGCCGCCACCCGCACACATATCTTCCGACACGAAATGGCTTCTGATGACCTTCGGCGACATCTACACACACACGATATCTCCACGCAGCAAATGGTGACTGGTGGTAATGTTGTAATCTGAACCCTTGCGCGCGTTGATCGTGGTGCTCCCATGGGGCGGCCCACTATGCGTTGGTTTGTTGCTTCACTTACACCACAACCCGGTACGACCTCCGGCGGCGCCTGGTACCGCGGATCGGGCTGTCGCGTGAATAATCCCTGCGGGCGACACCATTGTAATGGTCATCAGCGCACATTAACCTACAAAATAAAAGCTAAATCCGCGCGTCCGTTACCGCCGAGTCATCTTTATAACTCACCCAATAGCTCTATTCCATTCGCATAGACGAAGCGTGCAAGCCCCCGGGGAAGGAGCATCAATTGCCGCGAGGTGTGAAACCTCCGAGCGGCGCAGTTCGCCGAGGGCACTTTTGCTTTCGTTCGATGCGTCTCCGAGAGAACACATGATGCCACAAGATATGTGGAATAGATTAGTGATTAAGATAAGCATTGGATAGCGTTAAGCTGCGGTTCGGAACATGACACCGTAGGCTTGGCACAACCCATCCCATACCATGAGGATGGGCCTACTGCTCTCTGCACTGTGCAATGTTTGCCTGGTGTGGACTCCAAAATGACGCCCACAGAGATGACGCACACGGTTTGACGCAGCTGTGACGTGACAAAAATGTCAATTCCAGTGAGCGAGTCCGAAATGAGGTGCCCAAGCTTCACGGAATAGTGTGCCTAGGCCAACTTGACCAGCGTTTACTCTCCAACGAACGTTAATTGAATTGGTTAGATACGATCGATAGCCTACCCAGTGGCAGATATCATCTCCAACCCGCTTCTACTGGTCCACGTTCTAGCCGAAACTCCCACGATCAATCGCTAGCAAAAACCGTGGTAGTCTTGGGAAGAGTTGGTCAAGAACTTCAACACGGACGGGCGATTAATCATACGCCTGCTATAACTCCCAGCCGATTGTGCCGTTCGATGACCCCCGGAGCGACGCCGTAACTGCTGTCAAATTACTGAAAATCAATATTTAGTCTATCGACCCGTCACAACCGGCGTTGACGGACGTCCTGGCATAGCGCATACTAGATGTGTAATTAACAGCAACACACACACACACCAGCAACCACCTGCCCCTTATTAGGATTGCTTAAGATTGCGCTGTTTGACAGCTCGTGTCGATGGTACCAAGAACAGTGTTTCCTTTATTTTCCAACACACAGCCAAACGGTACAACAGCTCTCTGGCACGCGGTGCCTTAATTTGGTGCGCCAAAACGCATATCCACCTCGCCGGACGGACAAACAACAAATTCCCTTGCAGACCGGGCGGGCGCGCCAAATCAACCGCCAGCAAACTTCCAGCATCTTGACCATTTCGTGGCCGTTTCCAAATGAGGAAGCAGTGTGTGGATTCCAGTGACAAAACCGGAACAACGGGCAGCACAGAATAATGCGCCATCGGCCATACGGAGCAACTCTCCAGCAAGGCTCCACACTGTCTCAGGGATTGTCACGAGCGCGAAAGACACCAACCCGCGATGCGGACTGTGTGATAGTAGCGTAAAATGGGGGGGGGGGGGTCAGGCTGGTGGGCAAGATTTCACCTGTCAAATTTGTGCCGGGCAAAACGCATAGCGCACGATCGCTGCGCGATCCACCGTACGTACGGTTGGCATTTGTTTGTTGGTTGGTGGTTGCGGGCCGTGCATCATTATGCAAACCAGACCACGGGCAGGACCCGGGCGTTCCTTCCCGCCTATCGGTGTACGCGCAGGTCCTGCCATAGGGGTGTGCCGCAGCCTGCATTGCTCGGGTAGATCCGATCGGGAAGATAGATCACTTTCTTCCTTCGCCACGGCGCGGGACCGATGACGGGGATGTTTGGGTTCCCACCACCCTGCACGGCACGCGTGTAAGGTTGGTCGCGCGCAATAAATGTGCCACGCGCAATCGCGGGACCGACGGGAGAGAGAAAGTTTCATTGAGTGGCGACCGTGTGTGTGTGTGTGTCTTTGTGGGACTAACTTTGTGGTGTGTTGGCTTCATCCTTCCCGAGTACAATTGGTGGAACGTACAGAAACAAAAGGAAGCCCAAACAAAGCCCATACAACACAGAGGGACTGGGGCAAGATACACATTCCAATTGCTATCGCTTTCTTCGAGCAGCAGCAGCAGCAGCTGCACCCAAAGGCTGAAGGGCGGTGGTGGTGTTGCACAGTAAATAAAACGAAAAACATGCTAAAACATCGACGCCCTTTCTTCGGCACCGTCACCACCATGTGTGCGAACGTAGCTTGATTTATGCGATACTAGCCAGCAAGCATATGTGGGAAGCAAACCGGGGCTGTAATACGACTTGAGGCTCTAGGTGAGGCTCTCTCTGGACTGCCCTCGTTTCGGAATGCTCACGCCGTTTCAGGGTTTCCATTCGTAACAATTTTGATGCTCGAACAGAGTGTGTATGTGTGTGTGTAATGTGGGATGCATATTTCGGATGGATGATCGTTACGGTGATAAGCAAATGGGAAACCAAATTCCCCATCCTGCAGCCAAACATCAGTTCGTTTGCCCTATAGAGAGGTCCTAGGTTTCGCAGACAAGACGAGCGCATCGTTAGTGGTGGTCGCCCGTTTCCGAGATGGCCCAAGGCGTAGAGTCCAGCATGATGATGGTAGAAGAACATTCCTTTTGCCTTAAAAGCTGGGTGGCAGCGTTGTAAAAAAAAAACGAAAATAAAACAAAACTTTCAATTTTCATCTTCGAATTCAATAGTTTGTGGCCGATTGCAACTTGCAATTGCTTTTGTGTTTTTGATTATGGTTTTTATCTATGACCAACAATACCGCTAACAGAAGAGACTTGTGAGCCTGTTTTTTTCTGAAATGCTTCTTTAAATTAAAAAAAATTATATTGAAATTCCATGAAAGAAAAGCTAATCATAGACAGCTCCTAATATTAATTCCCAATGACACGTTTCCATTCCGTAAACGACAACCGCTTCATAAGGGCGAATGCAGCTTGGAGAAGATAATCGTCAACCACCTGAAACCAGTCCAATTGAGCAACCTTAAACTGACGTCATGCAAATACACCACTAGCAACCGTATGCATCACACACCCTTAAGGATGGAATTCTTCCAAAGCAAGCGCAATTGATCGATGACCAAATCGAGCGTATCCGGCGCCGAAGCAACGTGATTCATACCCAACGTTTTTTGATGACGTCGGCATCACTCACACCAAACGCTAATAAGGGGGAAGAGAAACGACCAACGCTACCGGTGCAACGCCACTTATCAATGCCGTGTTGTCCAAAGTGGAATTGAGGGTGCAATAACACATATTCCGTACAAACGCCAGAAGAAGGCCTTCGTCGCCACCAACGCTTTGCAATATTAGCATACGAACCCGAAAGTACTCCGGCAAACACACACACACACACACCACAGGCCTCAAATTCGTTGCCCGTCAATGTCAAGTTGAAGTTGGCGAGCGCGTTCTCGGAGCCCGCACGCCAAATCTACGTGACATCGCGACAAGGCCGTTCATTAGCACCGCACTGTTGAGCCGGGTGGTAAAACCAAATACGAAAAACTCAACCACTAAAAAGGGAGAAATTCAAACCATTCCAGCAAATGATGATGATGATGATGATGATGGTCCTACTCCTCCACAAGCGAAAGCACTACTCTGTACCGGAAGGTCAACACCGCAGCTGACCGGTGGCTTACGGCGTATGATTAACCCTCCCAGATTTCGCGATGCCGGGCTAACAACGTTCGAGGCTCATCGAGTCAATGGCGCCATATAGCCATATTTGTGAAAATGCCATGCGAAATATGCCCCTCGTTAGCTGACGTGTGGCTGTGCCTGCCGTTTCGGTTGTGAACCGGATTGCCCGGCTTCAGAGTCCGTCAGTGCTTGGGGGGAAAGGGATTTGCAATGGAACGATGTGCGGACACTATGGACGGGGGGAATACATGCCGTTTCCGCGTGCTCTTCCAAATCTGGCCAAAAAGGTGATCCGTATGACGCGCTGCCTCTGGCCTGCCGCAGCCTGATCTGACGCCGTGATCTTGACCGTGCCCAAGACCTTGACCTACACCGCTACGTGCTGTTGCGAATGGGCGAACGTGTACCGCGTGTGTTGAGGGAGTTTGTTGTAGGACACGGATTTGCAAATATAGGCCAACCCTATATCTAGCAGGGGCGAGCATTGTCTCTAAGAACTGATTCTCCATTTCCTTCCGTTCCTTTTTCGGGCCGTATCGCACGGTTTGTGACGATCGTGACACAATTGCACGCGCCTCAAGATCCTTCCATGGTTGGGGGATCTTGGGACGGCCTAATAACGCTTCGTTTATCTTATCCACACTCCTTAATGGACCTCATTACGGCTATTAATAAACTCAAACTAATGTGGCGCTTAGGTTTCGGCTGTTTAGCATGTCTGTGCAAGAGCCGACCATTGTGCTTCCACAATTAGCCATAATTACGGGTGGGGGGGGGGGAGAAATGTGTCAGAAGACCCTTTTAAGGGCGCACGGGAGAAGACCTTCACATCCCTGCCAAGGATTAGAATCCCGCTTGGAGCCACGATCCTCTCAGCCCTTAAATCTACCCGCTGCTCCGCTCTGACCTTTATTTGCTGATGTAAAGCCGTCCGTCCGTACAAGCTGTTTGGACACCGCGCTGATACGCCGCTGCAATAGGCCGTATGTGATCGAGAGCTCGAGGCGACTCCGCAACGAGCGACGAACCGACTGCAAGATCATAGCAAGCGGCAGCGGGTCTTCTCACGCAACAATCAATCGCCAACAATCGCTTCTCTTCGCGACTCTCTCTTTCATTCTCTCATTCACTATTTTTACATTCTAAAAGCAGCTTTAAACAGCATCGATCGTGAACACGTAAAACACTCACACGCACACTCACACACACACACACACACCGTCGCCAATCAATGCCGCCGTGCAAAAGTGATGGTGTGTTGGTACGTGTGTTCAACCATGGCGCAGCGATAGGGGTTGTTGTTCTAGGGTTCGAGCATTAGGACGCTTTTTCTTTCACTTTCACCCGGCGGGATGGGATTTGTGGCGCATGGACGTAACATTTACAGTGACAGGCTGCAACTGCCATCAAACATGGTCCCGATCGGGCACTGGAAGGGCGTTGAATTGGACCCGATCGAAACAGGTGCATCCGGTGAGAGGAGGCCGCCCAGAGGATTCCGCCAATTCTCAGCTGTTCGAAGCAGTTCACGGGCAGTCGCTGTTAAAGCTCTACCACGAGGAACTGGAAGCTGAAAGGGGTTTCACTGTTCCGGCGAGTGTGTGTGTGTGTGTGTGTGAGGAATTGCATGGTTATTATTAAAAAAAATGAAATTTAAACGCTCGGCGCACTCAGACCATTGAAATGATCCCGGGAGACAGATAGCCATGGCATTGGCAAATGTGTGCGCCGTGCACTGTTTTCCCCCTCCCATCCGAGATAGTTTGGCTTGGTTGTTTTTTTTTCTCTCGCGTTAGTAGTGTTGAGAAGATAGTCGACATTCAATTCAGCTTCAAGTCGACGGAGCTGCCCCTAAACATAACCGCAACGTTGGCTAATAGCTCCCACCAAGTGTCCCGATGCGTCCTTGCCGTAATTTGTTCATCAGATGATGACAGATAAATGGCGATTGATGGACAGACAGGCAGAAGGGAGAGGAAAGTGGAAGAGAAGGGCCGCTTCGATCATCACAATCGGTGTGATCAATCGGAAGTAGGCAAGAAGCAAACGTTTACCTCACACTCAGCAAACGCATCGATTGCACACACTCACACACGGGGTGCGGGGGAGAGGGGGAGCGGATGGCCGAGTACATTCCTTCGCGAGTTGAGGGGGGTAAGCCATTCTGGCAGCTGCCGCCTTCTTAATGACTTCTTTGGGCCTGTTCATTAGAAACGACTTGACGGGTGAGTGGTGGGTGACCGTTTGTCGCATGGCAGCAGATGAATTATTCAAAGCGAGCGATTGTTTCAGTGTATAAAAATGCTGACGGTATTAGAAACGCTTTTCTCTTATCTCATTACAAACACGCGATGGTGGGTGCGCGGTATTGATAAAGAAATTAAACAAGTTGTCGGCTGTCGGGAAGTAATTGAAATGTTGTCCTTCGGAGGACACAGTTTGCTTCATATGGCGATCGTACTTGATTGCATTTTATTGGATGTTATGCCTTCCGATTATTCCTAATTAAGATTTCAAGATTGTCCTTCAATGTAAATAAAAATAATTAAAAATTATTCACTTTAATAATCAGAGAAAAATCTTTTACACGCAAAAATATTGCTCCTTTCGAAGGATAACGATCACACACATACTTTCGGCATTTGGATATTTTATGCATAAAAGTAATATTAATTAACACTCCGGAGCCTTACAACTGCTTTCTTCCCTTCCCTGTAACAAGAATATCGTCTCCACTGTGGGTTCTCGTTACCCAGTACGATCACTTAATTGGGCACAGAATCAATTACACGCCAATTCACCATGTTCGGGTGGTCCAAACCCGAAATGTGGGCACTACCAGCAGCCCGCACCGAGAAACCTAACCCTTCACTTCCAAAATTCAGCAGCAGCAGCACGTGGAGGAGGAGGAGGAGGATGGCTGGATGAATCAGAAACGGAAAGGAAAGCCAAGACCAGCATCGTCGGAATTATATTATCAACTCGCACTGCGCGATGGTGAAGAGGTGCGATGATGTCGAAGGGAAGAAGCACAAAGCAACATCTTCACACTGCATAATTTATGAGCAACCTTCCGAATGTGCCCTTCCCCGTGTATCATATTTCATAACCGCTTGAGCCTGCAGCGCAGAAGAATGGATGATACTTCCTTGCCCTCTCGTCCCATTCCCGTCTCCATGACGACTGTAATGAAGACTTTCGACGTCGTTACGGCTGGGGCAGTGAAGGAAGAACCGTCAGAGGGGGGAGTACCTTTTTGCTGTCAGTGGTTTTGGTTTCGTATGCGGGACGAATGGTACACAGCCACTGTTGGCCGAGCGGGGCATTACAGTACAGGGAAACATCTCCCGGGGCAGGATCAGGGTTTCTGCAGCTCGTAAATTGACACATGATCGGGATATGAGGGGTTACTGGCCACGTGCAGATGTGCGTTAAACGCATTTAGCATTTCTTTTGCTTGCTGCACTTGGTGTGGGGCTTTCAAAGGAACCTTCCAACTGAACGCATACCACCAATGAGGAATGCATTATTTGCCAGGATGAATGAAAAAAAAATGCTGCTGTGTATGAAACCTTTTTTATTGGTTCTTATATTTGTTTTTGACAGCAAAACAAAAAAACCATACATCCTACCACTTTTGGTTGCCATTTAGCAGACCCCTCGGGGCCTTGGGGTAAGCTCCTAAAAATAAGTCTATCATTATTCATCGGATAAGCAATCATGCGCTCTTGTCATCATCATGTCCTGGCACTCACGTACCAAACAAACAACTACAAAACAAATGGAAACTTTTGTCTTTTTTTTGTAAGGTCTGTGCATGTTTGCTATTCCGACCGTGCCCTGCTTCCACCAACCGACCAACCTGGTCCAGTGACCGCGAAACATTTGCACTGAGTGGAGTGGAAAAACAGGAAACTACTACGACCAAAACAACCACGCCGCAGCCTCAGGAATCGCATTGATGGAGTTCGGGGCCATATGCCGCTCATCTCACCTTCACACCGGCGGGGAGAAGCCGACTGTGGTACAAGGATGTGGTACCTCTTCTCTCACTCCCTCTCTCTCTCTCTCTCTCTCTCTCTCTCTCTCTCTCTCTCCCTTCTGCCATTCATACCTGCCTGCACACCCGGCTGGCGATCGACGGGCGAAGCAACTGAGGCTGCGCATAACCACTAAAAATCTTGAATTTTCCCTAAAAGGAATGATTTTTTCCTCACCCTCAGTGTTGCGCTCCTCCTCTCGGACTAGCTTCTCCTTCTCCCGTTGCCTCATGCTTGTGCCTCGCTGCTCCCTTCTCGCATTGGCAGCGCAACCGTCTGTTGTACTGCGAACTTGGACTTGGGACGCAGGTTGTACGCGACGGCTCGCGCGAGCGCACGATTAACGCCGGAAGATCGGATTTTCTTGTACCCTCAACACACCCTCCTCTCTCTTTCTCTCTCTCTCTCTCTCTCTCTCTCTCTCTCTCTCTCTCTCTCTCTCTCTCTCTCTCTCAAACTTTGCCCACTGGATCTGAAGGTTAGCCGGCGTCGTAAGGGTCGACCCGTAACTTTGTTTATTTGTCGCACGCGCCTGTACGCGCGGATTTATTGCCCGGCGCCACATACACATACACATGCGAAGAAAACGATATGAATATGAGCCCGGCTGTTTGGCGATCGCGAACCGATGATTAGCGGGCGAAAAACGGACAAAATGACCAGCGAGCGCGAGCTCGCTCGAGATGGCCCTGGCTATGGCCCAGGCTCCGAAAAAGGGGCTCCGTATCGTGCCAAATCGGACGGAAAGAGAGCGCAGCGGGGGGTGCTTTTAATCGTGGTGGCCAACGTGTGTGTTTGTTAAATGTCCAACGCCGTGCACTGGTGGGAGGGGAGGGGCAAGATTTGCGGTCAAGGCACATATCTCGTTGGAATGGCGGAAGGCGGCATCACGGCAGTAGTGGAGTTATGCTTCCCACCCAGCGTGCTTCTTCGATACGGTTTTGGTGCGGTCGCCGGGGGGCAGGGTGAAGGTTGAAGGCATACATTTCTCATAACCCTAAACACTTCCTTCGCCGTCCATTTTTGGGGGATGACTGGCGGCACTATGCTGGCGGATGTCCTTTGACAGTTATGAGACGTTTAGTGCGTCGCGGGTAGAATTTATTGCGTCCTCTCTAGGAAGCGTGTAAACAACTACCCGTAGATGGGACGATAAATTGAAACGCAATTGTTTACAGTGTTTTGGGGCTTAGCTGTAGCAGGCGATATAAGCCGCTGCTAATTAGTACAGGATCGATGGTGGTGCAAATCTTTATTAATTCCTCACATTATTGCCTTATAGGTTACAAGACCATCAAGCTTATTTTTATTGAACTTATTTCAATTTATGATTCGATTTACATCCAATGGAGTTAACCATACACGAAGCTTTATATGTGTGCTATATTTCAACAGCTTAAATGGTGCATCTTCAACTGATTGGTGCCTTATGTCCTTAAGTATATAGCACCGTTGTTACTTAATGTGCAGATGTTAATGTTTTAATCTTGATCGATGTACAGTTTAATTCTCCTCCTTTTCATCTAGTAGTACTCCAGCGTGGTGTGTGTATCACCGATCGTCACTGCGAGAATATACCTCGATCACAAACACGCCATTTATTACCGAAGCTTAACCTATCGATCGTAACGACTTCAAATTGGTTCCGATCGGGTTAATGATACAGTAATGGAGGGATGTCTCAAACCCAAGCCCGGGACAGAAAAGCAGAAAACCTTCAATCGTATCCGTCGATCCGTGTTCTTCCCGTTGCCCGTTGCTACGATTTTGGTTCTACGTCGTACGCGGGTTGAGAACGACGACCGAGGTGCGCCAGCGCCGGGAGAGAAATCGTGAGCAGTGGTGAATCCGCGAAGCATGGAGCAACAATTATCGCCCATTCAATTGTGTTTGTGCCCATCCAACACACCAGCAGCTATTGCTGCTCACAATGATGTGTGCATATCTCGATTATGGCGCTCCCGCACCTGTTGCGAACGTTGGAAAAGAGCGCCTCAACCACCCTGGCGCCGGCTAGATTGCAAGCGTGAAGCGTTTAGGGCGTCAACTACACCCCCAGGCGAATGTGTCGTTCGTTTTGTGCAGTTGTGAAGGGGACAGCATGGTTTGAACCTTATGCACTTCGTCCAAAAGTTCAACTGGCAGCTTCATAGTGTTTGACCAATGTTATGCAAAACTTTGGAAAACAAGCATACGGCATAAACTGCTGCCAACTTTGCCGACTTGGCAACGGAACAAATGCATCGCTCCATCGGTATTATTGGCCAGTTTGCGTGTTTCTGGAGATTTATTTTTCAATCAGCGTGTTGCACCTTCCCGAACTCGGATGCCTCCCGCATTGGCCACTGCACTGCAATCGGCCAAACCCTTCGACCAACCAGTGTGCACGCGCACGCGCGCGTTTGTGTGTGTGTGTGTCTGTCCATTGTCTCGGTAGTACGCGATCGCGTGCAGATTAGTCGCCCCGAAAGCTGCATTGTTTTGTGGCACGCCAAGCACTGCAAATGCATTACGCGCGGCACGGTGCTTTGGGGGGGGGGGTGTCCGTCCCTCGTACGCGTACGAAAACGCTCCCCGTTTCAGTCGGTGCTATACACATTGCGACCGTTTCATCCCGTTTGCACTGCTGTGATCGCGCGACCGAAAAAGCTCAAAAGCGCAAACGAAGCGAAGAACCGTGCGCGGGCACCACACACATGTAAATAACTTAATTTATTCGCGTTCGCGTAATTTATGCGTTTCTCGCGGTGACAAGACCTTACCCTCCCGTCCCGGTTAGGCGCCAGCCAGTGCAGCCCGGGTGGAAGCACAATTCCATGCGACACATTCCTCTATTCCTTCTGTTCCTTGGCGATAGTGGCGGGTTAACCTTTGGCGTACAGCACACGCATCTTCCGATCGGTACGGATCGAAGCGCGCGGCGGCAGTTTACCTCCGGCTGTCCCTCGCCCCTTGCGAAAGGCGTGACCAATTTGCTGCACATAGCCCACCCCGGGCACCGTGCGCAGAAAGGTCAGCAGCGGCGGATTCGAAGGACGCCACAAAATGATGAATGGGTTTTATTGGGTGTGAAAAGGGTTTCATGCATCGGTGCTCATACGTGTTTTTCCAGATGCCAACGAGGATGGTGAAATCGAGTCCGATTCCTTGGCTGTGGCATGGCTTTTTTGTGGGCAGCGAGCGTAATTTCATTAGCATCAATTGTTTCACATTAAGACGATGAGCCGGTGGGAGATGATTTAGTGCAAGTAAAGATGGTAGAGTAATTGAATCGTGCATTTACCTCGATCTTCCTGTATATGTTTCACTGTATACGGGGTGCAATAAAAAGACGCAAAGGAAAAAGATTTAAATTTATCAAACGTAATAACCAAACACTATGTTACGAGCGAGAGAGAAAAGATAGATGATGTTCCGAGCTAATTATCTGACCTCGAATCATCAACATCCGTTTCGAAACAACCGATGAGATACCATCTGCACGAAGAAAAAGGCCACCCTTGTGACTAATTGTAACTCAATCGTTCCAAAATTATGATCCATTTTTCAAAACTCGGAAAGATCAGACACATCCTACCGCTTCAGTCTCCCTTCAAATGCAGCCAAACCACCCCTCGGTTACCAGAGACGCACGTCACACAATTAATTAACCAACGAGCCCCAACGCACAACACCCGCGACCACAACACGCACAACCGCACAACGTGTTCAGTGACGAATCGATTTCATTCATGAGTTTTCGGCATGCGTGACCCCAGAGCGTGGCCACCAATCAAACGCGATCTTTTGAAGTGATACTCCCCAAAAACGGGGGCAAACAAGAGACACACATCGCGTACGCAGCACGGTGTCAACCGACCGATCCGGTTAACCTCACGCTCCATGCTTGCGGCCTACTCGCGATAACACGTGCTCTAGTGTACCCTGTAACAGAGTGACAGAGAGAGAGAAATGTAACACTATGAAGGCCGCATACAAGCGAGGGGAGGGTTGAAGCAGCCGACCGAATCCATGAATGAGGAGCTCCAGAAACTGCGAACCATTTTGTGCGAAGTACGGCCAGTTTGAGTTGGCTAGCTTTCTAAGCGCAATCTAGTGAGTTGTACGCGGTGTACGCAAGAACAGGCCGCGCAGCAGGGCCACGTGCTGAAGGCAACAAACACCTCCGAGTGATAGAGCCGAAAGCAACCTCCTCACGTTGCCAGCGAAAACGGCTACGTCTACGTCTAAGCACAGCCAGTAGAGAGGCAGCTTGATTTGGTAGTAGCAGCACAGAGGCCCTCCTCACCTACTGCTGCTGCTGCTGCTGGGCTGCGTATCGCGTACCGTGTGCGTTGGCGTACCCGTTAAAGCCCCGCCAGCTGCCACATCCACTGTGAGCCAGAGCTCTTCTCTCTGCTACCGAGGAACGATCGGTATGACATCATTTATGGTGCCTACCCAGGTCGGCTCCGGTTTGCGAGACCGGAAATAGCATAGGGGTAATGAGGCATCACCCGTATTAGCCTCCAAGCCCGCGCTGTCTTTGCGGGCGTGCGTGCGTTAGACTTTGGACAGTGTTGTGTTGTGGGGACCTGTTCAAAATCCCCCAAAACATGTACACGGCGACCTGGTTGACGCGTGAGCGGACAATACTGGTTCTTTCGCAATCTACTCTACTCAATCAGTACGCCAAAAATTGAAACTTTCTACTACGGGGCATGTTTTTTTTAGCAAAATTAGCCGTAAGCTTCTGTTGCGCAATGGGGCCTCACGTACCGGGATCCAGCATGATTTATTTTATTTTTTACTTTTATGCAAATCATCGCTCAAATCCATCTTGTATCCAACCGAGCGCAACCTACGGGCGCGTGTGACGTTTAATTGGCAAGCGGACGAAATTAGACGCCTCCATCAGCACAAAACTGGACGCTGGACAAATCTGGTGACACTTGTCCCGCGATGGAACTTTGAGCTGAACTCTGAGCCGTACCCTTCGGTCCCTCCGATGATGGATGACCACAGCCAGTCTGCGTTTGAATGAACCGTCCGTCTTTTTTTTTCGCCTTGAAGTGGATGGCAACCGGTTCATCCTTGCCCCTGGCTGGGGCTAGCAATTGGTCTTTACCGAAGGTGAAAATGAGCTGATAATTGCTGACCGGTACCCACATTGGTTCACGAAAATCAAATCTCGCCCTCATTTGAATCCGGTGCCACCGAAACCTGATCCGCGTGGCTCCTTAACGGGGCTGTCCACAAATTGGCGACTAGTTTAATTGAGCACACCACCCGCTGGCACTAGTTAGCTGGCTTGCTGAACGGGTAAGCGCGAGGGTTAGGGTTACACCTGTTGCTCGAAAGCTAGTAAATCAAACGCTAAACCACCCGGGCCAGCTCGAGCTCCTTAAGCCCATGATTAGCGGAGCGCCCCGATCGTGCTATGGCAGCCAGTAGCCCCCTCCCAATCTAGCCACATATCTAGTGGAAATTGGCAGCTTCGCCGGTCGCGTTCCTATGCAAATATGTACGCAACAAATGAGCCTTGCCGCGGGGCGATCAAAATAGCGCGTGATAGACGCACGCGCTCTCGCCCGCGTTCTTGCAAATTGATGAGTGCGGTGGGTCCTTTCCTCGGCGCGACCGCTTTTGCCGACGCTTTGTGGCCCGCAGGCGCGATCACTGTTGGGCCGTGTCGCGCCTTTACACATCGTTGCTCCAATAAATCACCAGGCAAACTGCAAATTATCGATCTGTGGACTCGATTGGAGATGATTAAATTCAGTACCAACTGTGGCGAGCATCGTATGCGCATGCTGCCACCACCACTCGTTCCCCTCGAATCTCATTCTCATCCCCCCCCCCTACCCCTTTCTGTGTCGCTGTTCACACAACCACAATCGGAAGATGGAGCGCACGCTGCTGCTGTGCAGAGTCAGTATTCGAGCCGAAGGTAAAAACCGAAGGTGGAAGTTTGCCCTTGTCCTCCATGATGATCACACATAAATACACATCCAGCCGGCCATAGCCGTGTGCGTGCGCGCAGGGTAGGATAGGGAGCGGGATGAAATGTTCACCAGCTTTAGCGAGGTGCGATAATGTGAGACAAACGGACAGTGATGGACTACGGGGGAAGCTCTGGAAGGAAGCGAGAAAGCGAAAACATGCGATGAGGAGGTGATCGACAAGAAGGGCACCCGTACAGAGGAGGGGGTGAGACAAGCTATGATCTCTCGCGGACATCGCGGACGCGAGATCAAGTCGAGCTAAGTCCTTTTAAGGAAAGCGAACGACCATGGCGCCAACGCCGGATCGAACCGGACACGAACGGTTCCGGTCGACAGCCTGGCGAGCAGCTGCTGCTGCTGCTGGCTGTATGTCTATAGAACTGAGAGAGAGAGAGAGACAAAAAAGAGGTTGACAAAAATGTATCCATCTCAAAATCTTTTGGAACCTGCCTGTTGCGCCACCTCAACATGGGTACTTCAACATGTTTAAAACCATACTGGAGGTATTCTTTTGTAGATAAAAGAATACGTTTGCTTTACTAGCAAAAAAAAAATCGCACAAGGTCGTCCGAACCTAAACCCAAAAGATGAAAAGAATGCGCCATCATTTTTATCAAAACTCAAAGTTAAACATATGCTAATGGGTTTTTTTTGGGGGGTGCAACGTACATGCCTACACGGGGAGCCACATATTGCAAACATCGATCTATTCGCCAGCTCAAAATACCTCGGCCAGAAAAGAAACATTCCAACCAAGGTGTGGCATCCGGCACCGTAACTCCGGATACACTGCGCGTTCCAGAGTTCATTGTCCACCGTGGTTTGAAGTGCGCTGGGCTCGTGTGTGTTCGCACGCAGAAATAGAACGATCGATTGAATATGGCGAGTAGGCCAATCAATTAGTGGTTCGAACCACCACTTCAGCGCGCACTGCTCTCGCCGCCTCTAGGAACATATGTTTGCAGTAGCAGGATTAGCACCATTATGGTTTACGTTACGCTTTGCGATAAGCTGAAGTGCAACTACTGCTTGAGCGAAGCATAGAGGAGCAAGCGAATTCTTCCCCACTTCCTAGTACGGCTTACGTAAGCCGAGGTCGAAGAATGCACCACCATATGCTCACGTCTGAGGTTTGGAATTTCGTCTGGACACTGTCTGCATAGCGAATACAGGCTGGTTTCAGTCGAGACACAGGGTACACCGAAGGCGGCTTGAAGGCAATCTGCTGCTGCTGGTGATGATGATGAGTGGCTCAGAGATCGTCCAGTCCATAATGCATCCTGAACATCAAGATCCACTGAATTAATCAATCAATTCCAAGCAAGGCCACGATGACGAACTCTCACTGATCGAGGTGACCTTTTGCTTCTGAATCAACGCTCAATGGTTACTTTCTTTCCATTAATCCGCAGTAGTGCAGTGTTTATTAAGCCTAGCGTGACCCAACCACTGCTACTGGTCAGCACAATCTGTACACAATCACACTGTGTATTTAAAAAAAAAAGTAAAAGGCTTATCTACTCGCCGCACTCATCATTATTGTCGACAGTAGTGAATTAGCATCTACAAACGTTTATTGCATGCCGAAATGCCCACTCCGATGCTACTGCCCGTGTGAATCTCTGGTGCACAGGTCTTGCAATGACAACACATTTACCTCCCCTGTACACAATCAACTCCAAACCGATATCGGCCCGTTACTTAATAGCAGTACGTGTAACGATGGCGATGCGATTTATTTATTGGCGTAAATGTATCCTCCCCAATCCAGACCCCGGGGAGGATGGTGACGCATGCATGGCATGCTTCTGAAGTAGTGTGCGCCCCTTTTCGCAGGCAATTCACGGTTTGACCCCGTTATAAACTGGAGATGTTACTGACGAGGGGGAAACAAAGTGTGGAGGTCAATGCAGCAAGTGCGGCTTAAGCTTCGCTGAGCACTCATTTAATCCTATTTACGACCGATTTGCTGTGTGCAGTTTCTCATCGCTCTGTTGTGCTGGGAAGCTGGGAGAATTTGTGGCATCACTTGGTAAAGTAGTACGTGTATCGACAGCGTTTGATTTATTGCAGCTCTTCGACGAGATGCTACAACAAGGAAGTACGTACGAAATGAAAAGCAGACTATCTGCAGGATCGAGTTATAAGTTTTAGTTGACTTATGGCTTTTTTTGTCTTCGAGCTGACCACAAGTTGGTGATTGCAAAAATAATACGCCTGATCACAATTAGGTAGAACTCTTTTACTTTAACTTCTTCTAAAGATCATAAACACGTGCATTTTTACCCTGCGTCTCCACCCTTAATCCTATGCTAGCTTCAATTCTTGATCTCTAGTAAATAATCATGAACCAATTAGGTTAAATGTACACCGCTGACTTCATTTATCCTCTTCGGTTTGATTCTACCGTCACACTCCACTGAGGGCGATCAGCGCTCCAGCGTGTCAGCCGTATCAGGATCGTAATAGCAAGGTAATCAGTGCGAGGCAACCGACAGATCATGATCGTGATCGTACCCTCGTAAAGATTATTTGTACCACTGAAGCGTTACAATTAGCACTTATGTTGTAAATAAAAACAGAGCACAGAGCGGCGTGTGTCCCTTGTGCTGGCAGTATTATCCTTATTACTAGCTTTATCTCCATCAGGCAACGACTTTGATCGCTGAAACTGTCAAAGCGGCAGTCAGATTAATGCATGCCTGGCTGTGTTTTGCTGCCTTTTTTTTGCACCACAGGGTGTCCTCAACCAGACAGACAAAGTACGACCAACAAACGCATCGCATTTAAAACCTTCAACCGTCGATGGTTGTAATCGACGCCTCACACGCTGCCGCACGTTCCATAGGAAGAAGGAGGATCATAATGGAACCTCATTACATAATGGCCATATCTGCGCTGCGTCACGGTTGCGCTCTGGGGATGATCGTAGAACGCTGACCGTCGTTGTCGTCGTCCTCCTCCTGAGTCATCGGAAGCTAGCGGCTCGTAAAGGCAGATCCCGTACTGCGAGTAACGGCGGAGGGGTCGTGAGGGGACAGTAATGTGCACATGCGCGCGACCTTTGGGCAGTGCCAAATTTGGGCATAGTTTTGTCGTTTCCCTTTCCCCCATCCGCTCGTGGGGGCATTGGATTTGCGGGGAGAGAAGGGTGTCCCGTGTGTTGTTCCAGCAAGTGAGCAATAAGCTACACGGCGGGCACCAACTGAAGGCAACTCTCATTGCGTTGGTAATATTTTATAGTCGTACTGTGTGACTGGTGACTGGTGACTTGGCCAAGCGTATAAGGGGCTGTGAGTGAGTCGAGATCGAGATCGTTGCGTCGTACTGGTTCTGGAAGTGGTCGTACGTTCGATCCTTGCCGGGAAAAGGGGAGAACGGGAGCGAGAGGGACGTTTATAATTATCTCGAGCCACCTTTATCGTAGCGGTGGCTCCCGTGTACCGCAAGGCTACAACGACCATTTGGCGACTGTTGACTGGCGCCATCCAGGTGGCCTTACGCCTTGGCCACCGATGCTCTGCTGCAACTTTCGGGAAGGGGGTCTTTTTTAGCTTTTGTTGTTGTTGTTGTTACCGTATGACCGCACCGCAAGTCGCTAAGTATATGCGTACACATAGCGTTAAATAGCGTCCCGTCTCGCACAGTCTGTGATCTTGCCTCCCGTCCGGACATCCCAATAACTCCAAAACAAACAAAAACCACAGCCTGCGAGTGCGTGACGCCGTGAAAGATGGTGTGGCTGGAGAAGTTCGAGGTCGTGGTGAAATGTTTTCGCCACATCCACGCAAGCCGACGGCGGAAGGCGCATTGGCGCAGCGCTGAAAGAAATATGACCGGCGCTAGGCAGACGACCTTGAAGGTCGTTGGTGGAGAGCGTTCGCGTAATCAGTCGCACCGCACAGCGGTTACCGCGGCGACATTGAGCGACACGCTGGGGGATCGGATGGTGTTCGGCGTACGGGAGCCAAACCCGCTGTGAAAGGTTGACAATCGCGCATTCGACGTATGCAAATGTGCTGCTTCCTGGCCTCCCTTCGGGACGGAAGGCGTGCTTCGAAGGGGTACAAAAAAAAAGCACTCACACAATTGCACGATTGCTTTTATCAAGTACACGGCGTGGAGGTTTAATTTGGCCAAAACGAATCCTCCGAGAGCCGTGTCTTCTCGTTTACCTTGATCAAGTTGCCAGAAGACAATTGGTGACAATCGTGGCCAGAAGTGGCTACAGGCGTGAAGAAAACAACCTCCATCCCCGTTCGAGATGGTTGGTTTATTTTGGGGAGCTTTTTGAGAAATAGAATGGGAAGAAGTCAATGCTACACTATCAACTATCGGCAGAGCTCGGGGGTTTGTTTTGGAACATTGCTTGAAATATCGCTCGTATCTGTCATGTCGCGAAAGTCAACGGCCTACTAGAGATGCTGAATGTCATCTCCCACTCAATGCAAATGTCTAGCAAGAAGGAGGGATTGGTCGATTTGCATACAAAGAAACCAAGAAACAAAACTGTGCCGACTTTACCACTAAAACCATTATCCTAACAAACTCCATCAACGGCAACATCATTATCAAACCATCAAGCAAGATCGCAAATCAGCCAGAGCCTGCCAGCCAACACCCGGGACGTTGAAACAATCGGTCAGTTATTAGCGGGGCTAAATTTATTGCTCTTATAAATCGGTGAACTCGCTTAACGCGCTGTTTTGCTGTGTTCGGCGTGTTTCGAGAGTCATAAAATCATCGACTCATTGGGTACGGTTAGCTGCACATCGGACATCGGAGGCCTCCGATCGATCGATTGTCGCTGTTTGCTAAAGTTGTGCCAAAATTGATTTCACAAATTTTCAGTCTCCTTGTCCCACACCTTGTCGGGATCCGGGAGCTAAGGCCCGACACGCCAAGAACTGTTCTTGGCTGTGAACTCATTCTGATCCAACGCCAACGCCTGCAAACGGACGAAACTTGATCGCATGCACAATGCTGTGGTTGGAGATGTTGCCGAAATTTCAACTTGCTTAACGATCAAGCTTCAACGTGAAGCGAGCAATGCATGAAACAGGGAGTGCGACTTTAGAGCCATTCAGTGTTTCAAGTCGCCGTACGCCTCTCAAAGTGTAAGGTGTTAGATACGCGATCACACCACACCTTCGGCCTGAACAATCAACTTCAAACCGCGGAGATTGAGGTAGCCATTTGCTGAGCAAATGTCCGCACATGAGTATATGCACCAACTCGGGATCCCTTCTGACCGGACGCCATTGACGACGACGACGACGACGCCGATGACAGGGATGGTCGATGGTTTTGGTGTGCCAGTCCGAAAATGGGAGTGCGGTGAAGAAAATCAAAAAAGAACCACTCGATCGCACCCACGCACACCGCCAGAGACCGACCGGGTCGAACGTCGAAGCAAGCCGTCAAAATGCTAAAGCCAGCCGGACCGTTTTCGGGCTCCGTTGTGTCAGTGTGGATCTTTTCAAGAGATTATCGATTGTTTTCTTCCGTTGGGTTCTTCTAAAGCTTCAACACACACACACACACAATCGCGTAAACCTTCACCCCCTTGGTCAGCGGTTGCGGGTGCGCAATGAATCATTCGCAGTCTGGTGATCATTTTTAAATTTTCACCACAAACCTTTGCGAAGAAAAGAAACACTCAAGTCTCACTGCTTTGCACACTGAAAGGTACGGCAAAGCCGAGAATCTAATGCTCAGCTCACAGAACACACATCATCCCCTCCCGTGTCGATGGCAAAACACGATGCGTTGGCGGTTTATCGTCCGAGGCCACCAACAAAACCAAAACAAAAAAAAAATCAACGACACATCGTAAGACAACCGGCCACATTGTTGTACGTGTCCTTCTTCCCATGGGTGTGTGGCTAGCTGGTCGGTGGGCGAATGATGGTATGATGATTTTTATTTTATTCAGTCCACTCCACGTCGTCCCTTCCACTCTAAAATCTGGCATCGCGAACAGTTGCTTAATCTGCCACAGATTCGGGCTGGAGGAGTTTCGTTTTATTTTATTTTTCCGCAGCTCATGATCGGTGCGCAATGTGGACAAAATGACAGGTTTCGATCATACGGCAAAGGTCGTTGTAACTTGCCGCTTAACATGTCCGATGATCGATGCTGGTTTGGTTCGCGTCCCAACGCGCCCAATGCAATAACTGGCGGGTGTGGATCGTTCAATATGCTGGCTGCGATTCGTGGTGTAATGTGATGGCGAATAGTGATGAAAGAAACGGCACTTCAAACGGTTCGGTGACGGTGTTGTGAGATGGTGAGATACCGATTACCGTGGGTAAGGGGTCTATCGTAGCCTCCGGAGATTCAGAACATTATCCAGCAGTATAGACTCTATAGCAACATGGTATAGAATATGGAGAAAAGATCCCTGTTGACCTTGTGTGCTTCACAAAGCGATACTGCAACCCTCATTCCGTCCTGTATGTATACAAACAAAAGCATGATATCCAAACACTTCTTTTAACACCTCCATCATGAGCTTAATCAAATGACACAGCGATCAATTGCTGTGTATGCATTTGCATGCTGCGCTCAACCGAAGCTATTTCCCACAATAAGTGAGAATTTATTGAATGGGCTATAAGAATGAAATAACAACTCGAGAAACACACACACACACACGCTAATTGAAAATCGAGTAAGTTATCACCCCCATCTAGTAAGGTAATCGGATCCCGCAATAGGACAATGTCTGGAATCTCTCTCCCTCCCTCTCCCTCGAGACGGTTGGTCCGGAATTATTATTCCATTTACCTCCATTTGCCTGCATGTCAGCACGGACCTGGGGTAGTAGTTCGTGCCGTGAATAATGCTGTTTGTGGTTATGAAATATTGCAAAACATGCCCCATTCCATATCTCATCCATTCATTGGCAAAACGACATATCGTACCTTGGGGCAGTTTTTTTTTGCTCTCCTTCATGCGCAATCTCACAGAGAAGTGATTTCCAAGAAACAACCCTCAACGATTTATTCTATATGTATGAATATTAATAAAATATACCTGTAGCCAATGGAGGAAGCGTGTCTGTGTGTGTATGTGTTCAATCAAGTCAGGTGCTACGGTAGGAGATTTTCGCAGAAACCCAGTCCGGGGTCTGGCCAGTCCGTCTGCAAGATACTCCCGCAACGTGTCCTAGATTGATCGCAACACACCATCACGTGGTGCATTATTTATGCATCAAACCATCGATATATTGGCACATGCTCGATATGAGACCCGCTGAGGGCTCGTAAATTCTCACGCCCCTCAGGAATTCCAATGCGCGCGATGGTTCGCGCATATAGGAAAAAAGGTTATGCATGCTTCGGTACGATTGCTTTTTTTCCGCCCCGAAGCCATTAGCAGTTATCCTCGCAGTAGCGTTCCAGTTACGACCACAGTCTGTTGTCGTTACAACCAACCTCTACTCCAGCACCGAGGTGATCCTCGCCGGCTGAAATCGCCAAAGGAAGTAGGCACCCGCTGTCAGCATGCATAAATCAACCACAATTAGCCAAGACATCCCTGCGAAGAGGTCTGGCCCGTGTTGGGTTCCGTGATCTTTGCTGCCGGTTTGCTAATGTGATGAACTTCATCATCCGCATCGTTCGGTCGTTGCGTTTTGCGCTGTTTAGTTATTAGCTCTAGCCCCATAAACTAGCTAGCCCGTCCACTAGACGCCATAAGGCGGTTCCCGAAAAGGTAACCCGATTAGGGAAGAATTGATCGCCCAGGACCACCATCGATGGAACCGACCGGCCGGAATGGCGTGGTGCTGGCTTCTGGTGGGTGGTATACAATACTGGCCTTAACATAACAACAACAGCTTCAGTTTACAGATCTAAACAGATCTCAAGAATGTATGCAGCGTCCAATAAACCTCCCTCAAACAAGACACTGTGCTGGGAACCGACCAGAGATGAAGGAACCGCCAGCGACGAACGTAACAAATCGGTCCAAACACTTCAATTGATTGGTTCCGTTCGTTAGCATTCGATCATTTCTCACCGGGTTTGCAGGAAATCTTCCCAATCGACAGACAGCCACCTGGAGGCCGATGGCAAATGATTTCCGTACAGCGGGTGGAGCCCGGTGCGATAGGTTACAACTCCACGCCCACGGTTTTGGGGTGTAAAAAATAATAAACCATTAACATAAACGCCGAACGATCTGAAGAGCTATTTAGGGAGAGAAGAAGGCACAGCATAAAGGGTACGATTTACAATCGCGCGCGCAATACACGGGTGTTATTATGACTAATATCAATTTTCCATATTCATGCCCAATCGAAACCAAACACGCACGCACACACCGTCTCGGGATTGCTGTAGTAGAGGGCTTAATCCTACAGTTCGGAAAGAAAAACATGAATGAATAATGAGGCTGCTCCTTTTCGAATGACAATTGCTGTATGGACGATTGCATTTGCTTTTGGGAGAGGCGGATAAAGTGGCATTCGTCCATCATTACATAAGAGACCAATTATGCATCGAAAGAGCAAGGTAATGGGCATTCGGTTAAATCGAATGCGGTGGGCGCAGAATGACTAATCTAATTCTAGACATCAGCTCCAGGAAGATCTGCCAAAAATAAAACAACCCCAGAGTTTCAGCCATTCCGTGCAGCTTCAATTGATCACTCATTTAACATGCATTTAGCAGCGAAACACTCCATTTAAGCATGATTGTCACATTGGCTGATAGGGCAGCAACGAACGGCAACGAGTTGTGTTGTTAAAACGAGACATTAAGCAACACCGTCACTGTCAAAACACACTTCAATGCACATCTTTAGCGCTTCCCGAAAACATTGACCCCAATCAGTGGAGGGCAATGACCAGTTTACCAGTTTCCTCTTTCACTCTGCATCCCCTAGCAGGGCAGCAGCCTGCCTGCAGACGAACAGTCTGGACAAAGCCTGCTGCAGCCTTAAGTCATTGCTGTCTCACACGGTTTATTTATCATTCAAATGAGATTTAAGGAATAGACGAAACAGCACTCGCAACAATCAGATCACGAACATGAAGCTGCCTTCCGTCAATTGAAATGAAACATATTCGATTCTAATTTAGTATTGCGCTGTCTGGCAGGAACCTACTTCGGGTAACTGTACAGAAACACCTGCGTCCCCGTTTCGCTATGATAGGAGAACGTGTTGTCACCTTCACAGTTCGTCGGTTCCACCGTACCACTGTACCCGTCACCGTAGGTGTTGCGTTAGGTAGAGTGAAAGACCCCGAAGAAAAAGGCACACCCACGCGGCAAACGGGGACTGGGGACCCACGTCAGCGGAAGTACTCCCAAATCCGGTCCGAAGACCCGAAAGCATACGTGTTTAAATTTGCATACTCCAAGTACCCCTTTTGGCCTACCTTCAACGGTTAATTCCGGTCATTAGGACGGTGACATTCGGTTGAGTACTCAGTGTCCCGTCCGTCGGTCCGACCGTTCTGTTGATTGAGCTGTGTCGTACGATGCACTGCTATAGCTGTTGCTGCTGGCTCCGTTTCCGCTTCCGAAAACAAAGTGCACAGGGGATATCGAGGTAACAGGCACGCTGGGTCGTACTTCCGACACACGCACTATTTCGTTACGGCACTTTGGTCACGAGTAACACTTTTTTTACGCTCCTCGCCGCCACTGACTGAGCTCTTTTGCCCGTTTCGTGTTTTGCTTTGACAGCCGTCAAGGGAACGATGAGGTGTCACAACGTTTAAGGTAATTCTTCGTTTCTTTTTTTCTTATTACACTCCACTGAGAACACACTCATTCACTCGCTCGGGTGGGTTTAGGAAACGTTGAGGAGGCACTTTTGAGGTTCAAACCCGTAATCCTACCATTGAACTTTTTGAAGAACACTTTCAAGACTTAAACAGTGCAAACCTGTGTGTCGAAGGCGCGCGCACGCACTCGCTTCAATCTTTTTTGGAGGTCGGTAAAAATATTTTGCGTTCTTACGTCCGTAAGGACGACGTTCCGTTGACTTTTGCTGCTCAAGTACGTTTTGCACTTTTGTGTTATGCTTGTTTTTTCGTCTCTTCCACCGTATCACGAGAACACTTGAGCTTACCCTTATACGGGCGTGGAGTAATTATTAATTAAACAGAGACAAATAACAATTAAGCAAAACAAACATTCAAACGGCTTCAGCAATGGCGGCGCCAGCAGCCGATCAAGCGCAACGACGTGTTCGACCCGGGCACGAACGGTCTGCGCACAATCGATCGGTCGGGATCGGTTTCACCGAAAGCGTAGAGCAATTCAAACGTTAATGGATTTGCCAGTTTCTGGCAGCCACCTTCGGGGGATCAGATTGCGAAGGAGTGCAGTGGCAGTCGTAAAGTCTTCCGCACCCGATGATCCTCAATCGCGTCACCGTGTAGGAGCCTGCAGAAAACGGAGCAAAGAAACAACAAAGTTATCATTAATGTGTGTGTATTTTTTTGATGACCACTCATAATCAACGGTTTCAAACACACTGCTGCACACTTCCAAAGGTGTAAGCTCTGAGAATTTGTGGCTCGATCGATCGTGGCTTGCGATCGCGTTGGATCTTTGCCGCCCGGACCAAAAACCTTTCAATTAAGGAAATGAGTTTTTAATACAAACCAGACGGCGGAAGGTGATGTTTAACCCGATGCACATCCCCGCTAACCATAAACATATCATTTCAGCAAAGCGAGATTCTCGCCTCGGCCATCATAAAGGCGCGATGACTGAAGGTGAGGAGACACCGTTGGAATCGATCATTAGGAAACCCTTCGATTAATTGGGCGAGATAATAAGATCTGGAAAAAACCGGTGCAGCTATATCCTTTGCGTCTTGTTGCAACAAGCCCATCTTAATAAAGGATCGCTTCTTCGTTCTTCCTTAATTAATATTTTGAAGAATTACTGCTCCCCAAAAAGAACGTTCTACGTCATCATCAAACAAAGAAATATCTTGAAATGATGGCCCTGTGAGCAAGATAAGCCCATTCGTTGAGACACACAAACGCATCACTGTCCATATGTTTATAAACCCAAGAACCGTACTTCGCGTTTGTCACCAATCGATTTAATTGGTCTACTCGTCGTAAACCAACCAACTTGTGCTGCCCTAAACTGTCCTAAGCAGCCCCTTCTCCTCTCCCCGCAAGTGGCAAAGACACACATGCGGATGTTTCCGATCCGTGGCCACTCTACCGCTCGATATGGTATTATTATCACGTAGTAAATGTGCGGTTTTATGACGATCCAACCCCGAACTCTGCCCCAAATGGAAGCGAGTGGCGCCCAACGTGTCGCTGGCAGTAAGACGATCGACGGGTACCGGCGGTTTTTGTTTTGGGTGCCCCTGCTAGACTCCCAGCGCTGGGTTGGTTGTCTCTGGTCGATTGACTGGCACAGGAATCATAGGAAAGGCGGTCAATGTACGATTTTATAGCTAGCTTCTCCTTTAATGTCTGTGCGGGCGCCGGAACTGTTGATCGATCGGGTGAAGCATTCCTGTGTTGTGGACTGTACATTCAAAGAAGGAGCAGTGGGAGATCTTAAAATGTCTAGGAACCCTAAAAACTTTGGAGCATCCAACACAATGCCTTGCGCGCTGATCACTGATACGTTATGGCACGAGCATACTATCTAAAACATTCTATTCGGCGGGTTCTACAGAGACGCCCAATCGGTGCAGGATTCAGAATATGGCACCCAGACCTGGGTCGCTAGGGCAATGCTGGATCTTTGATGGGTTTCATCTAGCAGTTTATGATGCTTCATTTCTTTCATTTAGTATCGATCCGCTCGTTAATTATGCCGCACACGAACAAGAATGATTTATATCCCGCTAACTATTCCCGACACGCAGCGATCTTCCGAATTGCGTGATTCTAGCGTAATTAGCTCTTCCACTCGCTAGAACCACCAGGGAGATGCGGAACAATTCTTGTTGGAATTCAGAGAGAGTTCAGAGTTGTAGAGAGATAAAGCGCAAGGAAAGATCACCTGTGGTGGTGCAACGTTGATCGATCAAAAAGCCCGCACCCCGAACCCCGGTTGACCCACTTGCACCAAGCACTGGAGATTGCATTGTATCGCTGTTAATTGGATTACATGTACCCGCCGCCGCGTGTGCATTCAATCTACCGGGCACCTTTCGTTTATCATGCTACCTTCGTTCGTTTTATTGTATCGTAATCAAACACAATTTTGTTCCTTCCCGTTGTTTCCCGTCAACAACCGCATACAAATCCCGTTAACATGCTGGGTCACAAACTCCCCCAACACCATGCCATCGCAAAACAAAACCCGCCGACATGCTTCCGCTTAATGAAATTCGAACTTGCAATAAATCACTGCAAATCGTTAATCCATTCCGGTTGCCAAAATGCATCAAAGAATCAGACTCCGGCCCGCTTTTGGGGACCCGCGGAGACTTCAATATGGGAAGCGGAATTGGGCAGGGTTACCACATACCACTCGAATTTCGCTTTGCATCCCTGCAAGCGCGGTGGAAAGCGGAAAGCGGACCTGCAGCTCGTAAAGGTAAAGGAAATGGTGTACCGAAAACAACAAAACACTACATTCATCACCGGACAATGGTGGAGAGCAGAAGAAAAAAAATTGATTTCATTCAGTGCACATTTCGTTTCGCGGGGTGTTTTTGGGGTGGAAGGGCGATCGAGCAAAAGTTGGAATCGTTGGACGTAAATTGAAAGCTAAATGTAGCAAAACGATTGTAAAAATTGCGTGTTTGTTGTTTTCCGTTTTTTGCCTTTTCCTTTTTATCGTACATAAAACCAATTTACCAGTGCAGCCATTTTGGTGTAGTGTCTGCCCAATGTCAGTGAAGTTATATGTTGTATATCTGCGTCCGTTTGTGTTTGGTTTCCCTGTAGTTTCCCCCGTCTTGGGGGTGATATTAAACCCATTAATCTGATACAAATGTGCGCTGCACTGCGAGCAGTATAAACCACCAAGCGAACACCTCATCAGATATGATCTTGAGAAGTCAATCTTCAGTGAGCATTATCGCCGTAGCACCTTTAACACCCACTCTCCCACATCCCAGCATCGATTGCGGTTACGCCGGTGCGCAAACCGATACGATTCCGTTCGAAAACGGTTTAACCACATTGCATCGATAGCAGGAAGATCACTGGCGATCGTCCGCTCGTTTATCGCTGAATCATATCGATATCTCTTCTTGGATATGTAGATACTTTGGTTTTCAACACCTCAACAAACAGACGATCGACTGTTACTGGGAAATGGTTCAGCATCGCTCTCAAAACGTCCACCCAATTCCAACAGCACCATTAACCACAAACCGAGCAGTTGTGGTGATAAATTTCAATTAATTGTCTGCGCAAAATCGCCCCGAACTCGAGTTTATGGTAAACCCGAATTTAAATCGATCGTTTTACTGAGTGTCCTTAAGGAATGTGGCGCGAGTGTAGTGAGCGAAGAAGACAACAAGGAAACGGACCTTTTTTATTTTAAACTAAGTGATGAGAACCGTCTATGAAAAAAAAAATAACGACTCATTTCGTTTTACTGTTTGTCATTAATTTCAATAGCAAGCAGTTTTGGCTGCACTTAAAAGCTCGGCAGGGTGTAGATGGTTCTGATGAATGTTCATTTATTATTATTATTATTATTATTATTTATTTAATCTTCAACGGGCCGTATGGCCTAATTAAGATGTAACAGTTCAATTGAGAAAAAAAAATACATAGCAAAAATAAGATTTACATCGCAATTCACTGCGGCCACGGCAAAAGCCGGAGACGTTCCTTGAAGCACTGAGTTGAGATATCGAAGTCGAAGCAATCCGAGACAGTGTTGAAGACAGCCGACATGCGGAACATAGGGTCAGACCGACCAGCACTGGAACGGGGTTGAGCGAGCCGTAGAGTTTCTCTAGACCTAAGTGTTCGGGATGGTGCATAGATATCGACTCGATGCAACAAAGGCGATGAGTCGATAGAGCCATTTAGCAATCCAGCGATGAAAGAGCACTGTGCATTGCGTCTTCTAACCGAAAGAGGTTCAAGGCCTAGAAGACGGCACCGCGCAGCATACGGAGGAAGATTATTGCGATCCTGCCAGGGAAGTAGGCGTAGGGCATATCTCGTGAGCTTACGTTGAATCGCCTCAAGTCGAGCAATTGAAGAAGCGGTAGTTGGGCTCCAGACTACGCACGAATATTCCAGAACCGAACGAACGATGCAGTTGTACACAGCTTTAATGCACATGGGGTTACGGAATTCATTAGTTGTCCGGATAACCACGCCAAGTAATTGATTTCCTCTGGCTACAACGTCATCGATATGCTGTTTAAAGTTCAAACTAGAGTCAAGCAGAACGCCCAGGTCTTTGGCATGATTCTGTCGATTAACTGCAGTGCCGTCCATGAAGTAGGTCCCAGTCACTGGGCTCCTGCATCGACTAAAAGACACACAGTAGCATTTCTCGATGCAGATAGTCAGTCCATTACGCTTGCACCACGAACAGAAAATTTCGATGCAGTCTTGCAGGAATGTACAATCGCCTGTGTTGTGAATAGGCGAGAAAATTTTTGCGTCGTCGGCAAACAGACTGATACTGTCGGGAGGTAAAGCCAGGGTAACATCGTTGATAAACAATATGAAGAGAAGCGGGCCAATATTGCTTCCTTGTGGCACACCCGAGCTGCTGACTATTTCTTTGGACATGTGCTTATCAATTTTCACGGTGTATGTGCGATTAGTTAGGTAAGACTTAAGCCACTGTACGAGCGAGCTGGGAACTCCTAGCTTGTCGAGTTTAGCGAGAAGAATTGCGTGCGGAAGAGAGTCGAATGCTGCTTTCAGATCTGTATAAATTGCATCGACTTGAGCTCCGGCATCAATTTGATTAGTGCAATAGGTTACAAATTCAACCAGGTTCGTGGTAGTCGACTTTTTTGGCACGAATCCATGTTGATACGGGCTTAGGTAGCTGCGGCATGCATGTAGCAGATGTTTGTATATCACTAGTTCGAACACCTTGGCAATGGCACACAAAGATGTAATACCCCGGTAGTTGATGGCATCTGTCCTGTCGCCCTTTTTGTAAATAGGAACCATCCAAGATTTCCTCCATGTTTTGGGAAAGTAGCCATTGGCTAGCGATGCATTGAACAATTTTGCAAGGATAGGTGCTACTGTCGTTTGACAGCGTTTCAGCACGGTAGAAGGAATTCCGTCGGGTCCAGGAGCGAAGGAAGGCTTTAGTTGCGCTAGGGCAGATAAAACGATCTCACTGTCGATGAAAGGAGTGCTCATGTTAATTGCGCCAGCCGGAGTGTTGACGAGAGCAGCATCAATGGTATCGGTATCATTCATGGCCGGTGAAAAGCAATCTGCGAAGCGATCCGCGAAGAGATTGCACATTTCATTAGTGTTGGCACTTGTTGCTCCTTTATACGTAATGGATTTCGGTGTATGCGTAGATTTTGTTTTGCTGTGGTAGAAGCGCCAAAACGAGTCAGGCCACCTGCAGAGGTTACGTTGGATTTTACTCAAATATCTGCGATATCGAAACCTGTTATAGCTGCAGTATAAAGAGTGCGTGTCAAAGTAGATCGAGCGAGATCTTTGGCAGCGGCGCGTTTGGTAGTGACGATAAGCAGCTCTTTTTACACGTTTGAGTCGTTTGAGTGTGCGGTCCGCCCAGGGGGGGTTAGGTTTAGGACGCTGAACTGGGACGCATACAACAAAGGCTTGCAGCATGAAGGACGAGAATGAACATACTGCTTCGTCAAGTGAAATAAAATTGGAACAATGAAAGCTATTGTTAAACATTGAAATCATGTCGTTCAGTTTCACATAGTCAGCTTTAGCAAAGTTATAACGATAAAATGCGGTTGTCGTCGAGTTTTGTCGAGTCGTCGAATTGCGTCGGGTCGACGAGTTAATACGTATATTGAAGTCAAACGCCGGGTGATAGGAGTCAAGAGGTACAAGCGGAACAACACTTGGAAAGACAGGCGAACACAATTTAGCTGCAGCATTGTTAGCGTAGAGCAGGTCAAGCATGCGTCCGTGCGAATTATTGATGTGATTAAGTTGCACTAATCCGTTAAATTTAAATCCATCCACAAAGGTGTTGTTGGCCAGTGAGCGCGCAGTTGGTTCATAGTGCGTGATTGATGAGTATGCTGGCGAGGACGAAGGATCAGCTGTGGACCAGCTTATGCTAGGCTGATTGAAATCGCCAATAACAAACAGCAGATCCGAAGGCTTCAGTGTGAGAGTGAAGCCGCTGATACAATCATGTAGAGAGCGAAGAGTCGATATCTCGGAGCTAAGCTGCGGTGGAATGTATACTACCATGATGTACAGATGTGCGTTATTGCAGGTGACGCGCACACAAATATACTCGAGAGAACGATCACGGGAAGGTAATTCTATCGACTCGTATGCGTTAGAAACGGCTAGCAAAACACCACCACCGCGAGAGCTAGAGCCGCTGAGAGAGCGATCACAGCGGTAAACAGAGAAGTTGTTGTTGAAGAGAAGAGCAGATGGAATGTTGTCAACAAGCCAAGTTTCCGTAAGGGCGATAAGGTCGAAGTCAGCCTCCGATACAGCTAGGTGAAATTCTTTTGTTTTAGTGCGCAAACCTCTAACGTTTTGATAATAGCAGCTTAAATACTCAGCGGTAGCGTTGTCATTGTGGTGGTTGGATAAAGCGGGTATACGGTAAGTCAATTGAGCTGCGTTGTCAGAGCATGAGGCTTGGCGTGTTTGTTGCGTGCAATGAGCGGGACTGCGTCTAGTTGAGAAAAAAGCGATCGATTGTAGACTGGTGCAGGTGCGGAGATGAAGCGCGGTGGTTTTGGGGCGGTCCAGAAACAAGTGTTGAGTTGGGTGCTTCCAAGGTATCATTCACCGGGGGGTGACACTGTTGTGATGATGTTGTTTCAGGATCAGGTGGAGTAGACGTACGTGCTGCTAAACGGTGAGTCGTTGTTGGTGTGCGTGTGGTGTAGCGGTGATCAGTACTAGTAGCTGGTGTGCGTGTTGTAAAACGGTTTCGGGTGGCTATAGGAGATGAGGTTTGGTGGTCGTGTTGACGGGATGGAAAAAACTCACGTACACCGATACCGACTGGCCAAGTGGATGGTGTGAGTGCCGCATCTCGAAGGATAGCCGGGACTCTCACTTTGAATGAAAGCCAATTCATGCTGTCCACACTAACCCCTCTTCTCAGCAGGCAATACGCTATAACGTCATCGGTGGCTAAGCGACGCTTTACAGAAGCGACCACTTGTTCCACAGTGACGGCTGTTGATAAGCGGGATAGGCGGATCCAGATCCTATCTGTGAATGGCTCACGAGGTGCAGCTTGAAGCGGTGATGATAACGGATCGGTTCCCACCAGTTCATGAGGTTGTGTAGGTGCCGGCTGGACGGCAATCGTGGTATTGGTGTATGCGTTTGGCGATGACGCGGCACAAAGGATGTTACCGCGATTGTTTACAATTCTGTTTACACCAGGAGATGCCGAATCCTCGATTACGCGCCTCCGCTTTCTACCCGTAGCCGGTCGAGGATCAGGATTCCGAATGTGAGGCGTGGATGCAGTTTGAAGGAGGGTAAAACCACTGCGAACTTCGGCGACAATAGGCTCAACGAGCTTGCCGATAGCTGCTACAGCTGAGGTGAGGGCGGCTTGGAAACCGACCTGGGCGCCTATTTCTTTTACCGAACGGCAGCGCGGATTTTTAAGAATGTTAGTGCAGCCGATGCAGCTCCAGTGCAGGTCAACATTGGACAATACTGCGTCAATCAGCTCGGGGGGCAATTTGCAACAGCCGCGGTGGAACGTAGCGTCACAATATGCACAGCTGATGATGCAGCCGGTGGCCTCTAGCGGTTCAGCACACGAGAAGCAAATAGCCGCCATCGCGAAATCACGCGTAATCACAGCACAACACTGCTAAGCCGAGCAGGAAAAAACAGCAGGAAACCACAGTTGCGGTGCAACTAAACAATTCGCCAACACGCAACGATGATGTGAAGCAGTTTAATAGTCCGTAGAATAGGCAACAATGCGATGCGACGCAGAAAACACAAGAAATTTACTGAAAAATCACGGAGCGCGACGAAAGTGCGGCCGAACAGTTAAACGTCAAACGTTTGTTTGCATCTTTGCAAAACCTAACGCCGTAGCAACTGTTCACGAAACCGAGCGTATCGACGGGCTGCATTTTGCACAAATGCAGCAAAGAAACATAGAGGGAAACCTGCTGCAAAAAGTAGTTTCTGCTTGAAACAGCCGTCCATACACCGTGGGTGGATTGGTTTCGATAGGATTGGAGCGAGGGGTGGTTTGTTTTTATTTTTGGATTGAAACCACCTTGTAATGGTTTGCATGTAAGTGTCGCTACTAGCGCCTGCTACCAACCAGAAGGCTCTATCTGG
Organism: Anopheles merus; assembly: GCF_017562075.2. Taxonomy (NCBI): domain Eukaryota; kingdom Metazoa; phylum Arthropoda; class Insecta; order Diptera; family Culicidae; genus Anopheles; species Anopheles merus. Next base: position 34,700,697 of record NC_054082.1, on the reverse strand, counting down.
TCCTGACTTAGCGAAGCAGAGATTAGCGGCATTAAAAATCTTTCCCCACGCCCAAAAGATAGGACTCATTTCGGGCAGGTAACAAACATTCATCAAGCACACACACACATATGAAAAAAAGGGATGAAAGGGAAGATTATCCGGTAATCCTTTCCCACCCGATATCTTTCTACCAAAATAAACACATTTCATTTTTCATCAACAGCAACATTACAGCAACAACAACAAAATTCCCCAAACGAAACTCTTCCAGCCATCAGCCGCACCGTTTGACCATGAAAAGTGGACAACCGAACTGGCTGGTGCACTTCTCCCGGATGACGAAGCCACAGGGAAGCAGAAACAAACACTAAAAACCCACCGATTGGCGACGAAGTCATAAAAATTCAAATACGATCAAACCTTGGTACGAATTCGCGCGCGCGCGGGATTTGTTGTGGGACGAAAGCCAACACAACCCACCCAGGCCGCTGGCTTTTGTGTGTCCCCTAGTGTCTTTTTTTTTTGTTGTTGCTGTTGCTATTAAGATGGCAGGTGGACGGACACACACCACGGGTCCACTCATTTGGGCCTGGGTGCTTGGTGCAGCAGGTCTCCCGTTTGGTATGTGAAGTTTTGCAAACCGAGGGAACCTAAGAACCTCCACTCCAGCCAGACCTACCAGTGTTTGGAGGGAAGGTGCGTGGAGATTTCATGTGTATGTGTGTGTGCCCGTTTGCCTTCCTTCCAGCGGTAACTGTCTGGCAAGTGACAGTTTTACTTCGCAAAGGCGATTTTGAGATCTGGTCCTGTCGTTTGCAACCCCAATGTATTACTCAACTTTTTCAACGGATTTAGAATTCGCCGAACATTTCTTCTTGCATTTCACTTACTTTTACGTGTTATTGCTCACACTTTTATCACTTTTCGCACTTTTCAACTGTTCTAATATCCAGCACTGCGTTTGCACTTTTTGTGTGTGTGTTTGATAACACTGGTCAAAACACACACACAGCACGCTACGATTCGAGTTTTCGAGCACTTTTCCTAACGCATGAAAAACGCCCCAATCGAGAAGGGCTTAAAGGGCTCGCCTACTGGATTACTAGGGAGTGTTACCCTCACTTTTTTTTTTCTTCAAAATTTTACTGTCACACACAACACACACAGACACGATCGCACAAACGCACTCTGCAATCATCTCACCGCGTGGTGAGGATTCAAAGAACCACCGAACCTAACGATCATGTTTGTCACTTTCCTACGTACTTGCTCTGCTATTTAACGTTCGTATAGCAAACACGGAAACCCCTCCGACGATGGCGCCCTTGCAACAGGGCTTTTCGATCGGAAGTATGCCGTTCCCGCCAGCCAAGTTCGGTTGGTGTGGTGGCGGTTCCGCTGCTCAGTTCCTCAGGGTTTTACGCAAGCTACTACTGCCCTCTAGAGCTGATCGCGCCGACGGTTCGAAGCAAACTAATAGTCGCTGGCCGTGCTGCGGAATCGACCCGCCGCTGGTGTGCAGGGTTCTCGAGCTCGAAACACACACACGCACGCACGGTGCGGATCGTACGGCGCTCTCTCACGCTCACGCTCTGGACCTTTGGACCGCGGCCGTACACGCCTCTCGCGAGAAACGTGACGCATGCTCACCGACTCGACGGCGACTCAAAACGGAGGCTGGTTGAGATCGGCTGCTGCTGCTGCTGCTGCTGATCGGCACTTGTGGGACGTGTGCGACTCTCGTATTCTGTGTTTGCTCTCCTCTGCCCTTCCGTCATAGTGCGTATTGCTACACCGTGGAGTTGGAGCGATCATCTGGCGATCCTTTTAGCTTTGCATGTGGAATTTTTGCCGAAACCATGTGGTATGTTTTGTGGGTTGTCAATGAACAAGCCGATCATTGCTTCCTGTCCCTAATGGGGGAGAAACGATGAGTAACGCGTCTCTACCAGTGAGGGGGGGGGAACTATTTTCTTTTTTCAGGGTTAGTTCTTTTTGAAATTCCTGGAGTGTCTTTATAACATCCAACTACTTCATCGTTGATGAAGAGAAGCAGTGTTTCCTGTACAACCATTTATTCATGAAGAAACCGAAGACCAGCCAGCAGTTCAGACAGATTCAAACCGATGGCTCACAGTAAGTCAATCGCAGTCGTTTTATCAGTCTTATCACAACCATAGGCACACACCTCAACTTTGGAGCGCAAACTACCCCCACGGGTTATCGAAAATGTATCAACTCAACTCCCCTCGGCAAAGACGACATCGAAGTCGGACGATCTAAACAATTCCCGACGCCCTTCGATTACTCACTGGAAGATACCCCTTTTCCGTGTTTTTTTAGGGTTCAATTAACAAAATACATACACTCGCACAGCCCACACGAGATGTTGATACCCTGACCCAGAATGGGGCCCAGTGTGCCCGGTACCAACCAACTGTCTGTTAGACTACCACCTTTGCCAGTGCAGATCCACAATATCGCTGCGCTTGGACTTAGGGTAGCGCGTTTCGACATGCGCCAGTATGACGTCAAACTATATCCCGCTGCCGGTTGAGTGTTATCGGACGATTGCCAAAACCTCCCTGCCTGCTGCCAAGCTGACCGAGCCCTAAAAAGCAAACTGTGGCGTCATCGAAACGTTTCCACCGTGTCTATCAGTAGAACGTGAATCTTTGCAGAAATCAAAGCGCAACCGAGAGTGCAGGGCAGGGAAAGCTAAAAAACAAAGACTTAGGAAGAGGGAAAAATCACATGTGAAGGTACTGCGAGACAGCCCAATCGGCACGATATTGAATGAACCGATTATCGCTCGTTTGCGTTTGTTTTGGTACATGACGCCGTCGTTGAAGGGTTGCGATTTGGAGGGGTTTGCGCTGTAGTCGGTGCGCACTACACCACGTTTATGGTGGCATCTCGTGCTTCCCGATATTGGTATGATAGCATGATACACACTGACGCAGGATCTTCTAAGCATACTGCACACGCAGCTTGTTACTACAACCTTTGAACAGTTAGGCGAAGATAAGGGAAGGCGTTTTTTGGGGTGTGTAAGTCCAATGACACAGCTAAGGTTAGTAAAGGTATAGCAGATTGAAGATGATTCGATATCAGGTTCTCAACCTTAGCTGTTTAGTAAAGTAAGATAACATTGTTTTTAGTTAATTTCAACATTAAACACACTTACACGATCCAGACCACACAAAATCCATCTGTTTCGTGCTTTTACGAAAATGCAATATTCATCTTCACCAACTTCCCTTACCAAACAAAGATAAACGACATAAACTGCATCGTAAACTACAACGGGAGTAATAAGATTGATGCCGTTGCTGCAACGTTACCTGCGGCCAAACATCAACCCCCGTGTGTAACGTTAATCGCAACGTTTAAAACAAAACTACGCACAGTGCTGGCATACCGATTGCAATTTGTTGCAAATGCATACAATTAAACTGCCTCGCTCCAACCAATCCAGCTCCCCGCGATCCCCCAGCTGGGAAGCTGCATTTAATGATGGACATTTTTTTTCTAATTAATAGCGAGCTCCCTATCGCCTACTTATTATGTACACGCCCGCCCGTTGAGCCGCTTTCGGGCGGCCTACTGTGGGGCAAGATCGTTTACTCTATTTGTTCTACAAAACACTTTGGCCGTAGCTTATAGAGCAGCTGATCGTAACCGAGCTTATTGTATGATAAAATGGTAAACAAAACGATGCCATAAGCTTTGACATCTTTGTTCCCATCTTTCGGGAAATACAATTAAACAGAACAGCGCTCTTTCCGCTCAAGAGCTCGTCGTTCGCGACGAATCAATGAGGAAGTGCGTGCGAAGATCACTCATCTCGATCAGTGTCTGAGAAAAAAGGGTTCTCCTCTCCTGAACAAAATCTCGAGCCTTCCGAGACAGATGGTCACAACTCGCGGGGCAGGCCGACGATGGCCAGGGCAAACTCATCGACTCGTAAAGAGGCTCCCCAGTGGGGCGGTGGCAACGGCGACGATGTAACGATGTGTCCGCCCGTCCGGCCGCGCCGTAGCCATTCGACACTACGATGGCGGGCGAGCGCGGCGCGACCTTCAGCACTACAAACACGGCCTGTTCCAGTTGGCGTATATGGCGAATGAATGAATTAAATCTGTGCATATAATGTGTGAGAGCAATATATCCAACTGATTTTTTTTTATTATTGCTTCTCTCTTTTCCCTCTCGCTCTAAGCCGCACCACAAACAACTCCTCTGCACTCCACATCTCAACCATCATGATCGGATGGATCGATGCATTTTCGAGCAGTTCCTAAATGCAGCAATTGACACTCGGGGGCACCTTTTTTCTTTTTTGCACCTCCCAATTCATCCTCCAATCGTTGATTTTTCCCCATCAGCTACACCCATTCCGGGTGGGCTTTGGTGGACACGCTGTTACACGAATAGAACCGCTGCCGCTCAATCGCACGAAGGGGACCCATCGTCCACGGGCGATGATAAGATGGCATCGTGCTTGACCACAGACACGTTTCAGACAGACAGCACCATCTGGCCACTGTGCCGCCCGGTCAGAGAACACAGTATTGCTCTACCTGGTCGCCTTAGGTGGGTCCAAAAAAGGGCCAAAAAGCTCGAGGTCTCGTTGTATGCGTTTGGTGCGTTTAAAAGCTTGACATTAAAATTTATAATTCGCAAGTCGCGGAATCCCCAGTGGGCCTAGAAGGTCCTTCTGTTTACTTCTTCTCCTGCTTCTTCTTGTTATTGCTTGTCTCTGCTGGCTAATGGCCACAAAACACTTGGTCAGAATGGTGATTTATCCGATTGGCGAGTTATTTATAGCCCCCCAAACCCAACGAAGGGTCAGCTACCATGGCTGGTGGGCTCGGGCGCGCTGCATATACACCACCCGCTCTCTCTCTCTCTCCCCCGGAGGGCAACATGTTCGTCCACTCAATGTACAAAAATGGTTTGCCCTTCTTGGAGCATGAGGGGAACAGCTGTTTCATCGATCGATCGTGCAATATGTTAGCCACCCGAATGCATGATGCAGCACAGGGACAACACGGCCTGCTGATAGATGATGGTCCCTATGCCCAATGCCCTCGCCTAGGCGCCAGCTCCTCCCTCATCGTCAGCCCGATAACGATCATACACCGGCACGGTTCTTCGAGCGAAGGCCTTCGACGTCATACGACAATAATTAAGCTTACTTTTGCACTAATGTCCTTAGCAGCGTCTGCTCATCATAAACCAAAAGCCATCAAAACGCGCCGTGACGATCCTTTTCGGGCGAATTAGGGGGGGGGGGGGTAAGAGCATTTTTGATTGACTTCTCAGTGGTGCGGTACATTATCATTTTTATTAAACTGCTGTTTGCTATGAGACGTTTGGTTTTGTGAATTGGGACATGACAGACGTTTATGACGTTAGGATGACAGGTTTTGTTTTGACAGAAGGAGTTTTGGGCACATGTCCAGATAGGGAAACAGAGGAAGAATTAAGAAACACAACGTAGGATCTGAATAAAGGAATTCCAAACTAAACAACTGCTTTTAATTACATGCAATACCGCTGCGCTGACCTTCAGCTCTTCACGGGGGGGGGGACAATATGTTTTGGAAAGGAGATCCACTAGAGACATAACGCACACGGCATGCAAACTCATCGATCTCATGAACGTGCCTGAGAATGGCCAAAACCTAACCTGCCCCAAGCAAAATCGAATGTTTTGCGCAACTACATTCCACTGGAAATTAGTCCTCCTGCACAACAATTGGGCAAAAAGGCACTGGCATCAACACCTATGCTTCTTTTCCCAAAATAACTACGGCGCTGGAGTGGCGCCATACCGGAGCTATTGCATGCCCAAACTCTTCAGGATAACGTGAAGCAACGCGGATAAAAATAGTTCCCCTCGGACAAAGCCCAACCGTAAAGCATTGTAAATTTATCTTACGATAAATTGCTGTTATGCTTTTTCCCTGCATCTGGGTATGCCCCTTACAGGTTGATCAAAAGCAGACGAGCCTCCCTTGCGTACCAGCAAATAACAGCAAAACATCAACACGTAAATCCCTCAAAAAAAAAACCGCTCGCCCGCTTCAAGTGAGTTCTTCCCACTACCGCTGTCTACCTGATGATTATTTTTAGTCACACATAGCGGCCACCTCGCGCGCTTAGTGGCGTCAGACCCCGAAACCGTAATGTTGATCGTGACCGATCGATCATCAGCTGTGTATGCACACTACGTGGATGGTTTGCTGAGGTCGTTTGTCAATGAAGTCTAACGATTGGCCGAAGTTTGCCAGTTAAAAAGGAAAAAAAAATTAGCCATGCTGCCAGTACATCGTCACCGAGTTGCCGATAATTCACATAAATTTGTACAAAACGGTTGCCCACGGCACCGCGGCGCCCTATTCCTTGCCGCTTGTGTGAAGTTTTTCGTCCGTCAGTCGTTCATACCACCGCCATCCCATAGCCTACTTATGAGCGGAGCCTCGCGTTACTATGTAGTTACCTATGAAGGTGGGAGGAGGAGGCTGGTTGCTACTATGAATTACGCCAGAGCGCAATGTTGTTGTTCGAACCATTGAAGCGGTGCAGCTATTTTAGTGTAATTTTCATATTAAAAATTGCACACAACCAGCACAACTACCTCTTCGCTACACCATACGTCGGGCTCCTAGCTCAGGCGTCGCGCGCATATTTAGCGTGCAGGAGGTATGCAAATTCTTAGCCCAAACAGTCCAATCGTGTGATGGGAACTTCAGCTGCCACAGACGCAAGTCAAAACAACATATCTTCCTGTAAAGATGAGGGAGTGTAGTTGGTGAAAAGGGCATAACGCGGAATGGTTATCGTTGGCAGCTGTTTACAAATCTATTCACAAATAACACATTCGAAGGTGAACACAGAAAAAGCTCCACCGTCAGCAAATCCTCCTCCTCCTGTATGGTGGTGTGTTTCATGAACCAATTTCTATGCGGACTGTCACAACAAGTGATAATTGTGTAGAGGAGTAGAGTAACCTAATAGGCTTATTTATGCTGATTACTTGAATTTATAAAAGTTCAGCAAACCCGTAATGCTTCTAATTGGCATCCGAGCTCTCGCTTTTCCAGCTCATACCTAATACGAGTATGTATATGCGAGTACGATCCACATAAGAAACGATCAATATCCGGACTTGTAAGAGTCGATGCATCTATCACCATACCACCGAGTGGCTTCGTTGCAATAGCTTTTTATTGCGATATGACTCTCAACACTGGCCATTCAAAGTCAACACTCGATCTGGAGATCTTTACACTACCCTTAGGATCGGCCAAAACCCAAAGTATTTGCATATTACCAATTGGTTCAATCAAAAATATAAACAGCAGTTGGGTGCGGTTTGCATTTCCCCCAGTGCAATTGCAACCCATCATCGGTTGCCGACTTCAATTAGCCACCTTTCCCATTTTCGGGCCACCGTACCCGAGTGAGCCAGGTGATGATGGCATGTGTAAGGCCCGCTTTTTCTCTGGCTACTGCGGTCTGGATGATCGTAAAAGTATAATGCGGTTAATGTGCATTCAGCTGGCCATGCTTTATGTACACCGCGCCATACATGTCGGAGACCACCTCATGAGTGGCGATTCTGAGTGTTCGCTAGACCGTAGACAGGAGGGATACACTGGGGATTACCATTTTCGATGTACAATAATGGGTCACAGTGACAGTGTGCCATTACGCGAAGGGGGGGTGGGGGGGGTGGTAAATAACAGTGTAGAATTAGACAGCAAGACAAATATCTATACAATGACGCAAAGTAGTGCTATTAATATTCGCGGGAGATAATCGAGACAAGATTACCGTCGAAACCTTAAAGAATAAAGGTGTCAAAGATAGTGTAACGATACGATTTTATTAAGCATTTTTACGGATGTCCTGATCACCTTACCTACCAGACGCTTCGTTTTGCGATCGTGCACCATACAACTTAAGAATGGGACGAATTACTGTGCATCAGCATGGCGCTGGGCTCATCGGGAATACTGATCTGGAACTGGAGCAACACCACCAGATACGTAACCATCGTGGCAAGCAGCTAGAAATATGGTGTTGTAAAATCCCACATCATCTATCGACACTAAACCCCACTCATCCACACCAGACGCGTGACTTACCGACTTAAACAGCGTGCGATTAACGTCGAAAAACCCGCCAAGATTGATGCTGGAAGGATTCATCTCGGTCGCACGCAAAAACATATTAATCTCCGTCTGCGCGTCCGTGTTCATCCAGCTCAGCTCCACCATCAGCAGCTTCTTCTGGAAGTTGGTGCGCACATTGAACGACGCGTAGTGCGCCTCGTCGCAGATGTAGAACAGCAGCCCCACGCTGCAGAATGCGGTCACCGCCAGCCCGATGTCCTTCACGCCGAAGCCGTCCGAAATTTGCGACATCAGCCCATAGATCGAAAGCGTTATGATGAAGAACAGATACAGACAGATGAACGTGAACGTGTAGCAGGTGGAAAAGCCCGTATCCCGTGCCAGCTTGCTCAGCCGTAACCATAGCGACCGATACTCGGACACCTTCGCCGCCGGACCGACGTGTCGCAGCGCGCGCTGAAAGTCTTCCGCCAGTATTTTCGCGGTAATGCTGAGCGTCTCACAGGCCATATACCAGTACCCGCCCATCATGTAGGTGATCGTGTCGAGCACACAGTACGGGATGACCTGCAGCAGCTTGAAGTCCACCATCGTCACGTGCGTAATGGCAACCGAGAGGGAGCACAGGATCGGCAGCAGGATCGCTATGACCTGCGCCTTGGTGCGCAGGCGCAACTCCAGCGCCCGGCCCGACGTTTTCCGGTAGACAGTTTCGAAATCGACCCACCCATTCACGACCGACACGACCTTGCGCGATTCGTACCACATCAGCGGTATGATCAGGATCGGCAGAATGTTCACGATGAACAGGTACGCAATGACGGACTCCTCGAAGCGGCCCTCGAGCGTGCGCACGATCTCGATGCGATTGAGCAGGATGAAGGCAATGTACACGGTGAGCAGCAGGAAAAACAGCACGCAGTACGTCATCGACGGGGAGGCAAGGATAAAGGCGGTTCCGCCCGACGGGAGCCGAGTGTACGGCAGCACACCGATGGCACGCAGCACCAGGTAGATCGGTTTGGAGCTTTCAAACACCATACACTAACCCCGGGGAAGCATAAACCTCAATTAGAGTGTCAAGCAGTGTTCCTCATGTGATTGGTCACCCCGTTGATGTACCCGTGTACTCACCGTTTGATCCGAAGGGACCGCATCCACAAACGCCTCCTTCGGTGTCAGCGGTGGAAAGCCAACGCGATTGTTAAACACGGTCGCGTTCCGCCTGGCGGCCTGCCGTGGTGGTACGTTCACGTTCGCGTTCGCGTCATCCGCAATGGGTTTTACGTCGAGAAACACGTTCCGGTTGCGCTTTGGCTCGTGCACCGAACTCTCGATGCGCATCGTGTCCGCGTTGAAGTAGAGACTCATGCTGCGGCAACAGTGTCTAGTCCAATTCCAGCTTACCCCCGACAGGGATGACGTCTTGCAAGGGAATGTGTTTTGGGGAGTTCGCACACTCTGCGATCACTTACCGTTTTGGGGCGTTGGTCGCCAGCCCAATGTGCATTTCCAGTCTTGAAGGTTAATGGATAATCGATGGTGCCTGTGCCCGCTTTAGCTGTGCATGGGTATGGATGGAATTATTTAATTATTCAGTGTCAACAACACATCACAGGCACCTTCTCCGTGTAAGGCCTCCTTTGCTAGGGGTTTGCCCTAGATGCCCTACAAAAGAAGGACGCATTTTATTGATCCATTGTCTTGAGACGGGTGGCTTCATCCATTCGTCACTCTAGCCAATCTTCGCAACCCCGGCACAGGTTCCAATGAAGCCTAATCTGCATAGATATTAAACCTTTTATCGAACGTAGTGCATAAAATTGATCCCCTATATTAGTCCTTCAAGGGCATCGGCGGTAGCAACAGCTTTCCGTACTGTTTTGTGATTAGTGAGCAACGATCCAACGAAAACAGGCGATCCCCTGCAGGCATTTGTGGGTAGCAGCGTTTAAGATGGATTATTAATGCGTGTCTTCGTGCGTCTGAGAGGTGTTTTGATTTATTCCGCTTTTAAAGTTTATCTTCAAAGATGAAATGCACATAAAATGGATTTCGTGGGTGCATTTTTTGGGAAGAAACATCGCCCGTAGTAAACGGGAATATAAAAACCTGATTAAGTTGTAAAAATGTCCACCCGAATAATGGAACACCTTTTAACAACTCTTGTTCATGGAGAAAAGTGGCAATGAAAAAACGGAATTGTTATGACATTCTCTATATATTGTATGCAATTATTTCAATACAAAACTACGCTATTCTAAGAAATAAGACAGAATGGTTAGATTGGACACGCGAAATGAGTTTCTTTCCGTAATGTTAAACTAAACGTCGCTTCAAATTTTGTAGACGAAAAAGCATGTTTTCTTACGAAAAAAAAAATATCTTCAACTAGGTAGTTCTGGAGTATGGATGACGACGGATGGATAAAATACATTATTTCTACGCAATGAGTCTTTCTCTGTATGTGTGTCGAATACATGCCAAGCCAGGCCATTCTATGAGGTTTGCAGCATTGAACACATTCTACATTGTAACTGATTTTTCGCAAACTCTACACCGCACCTGTTCTCCAGCCCTGTCTAAACCTGCCCGCACTTGCGTAGTTGGCCTTGCGTACCGCTGCTGCTGCCGTGAACTTTGCAGAGAAGCGTTGGGAAAGGATGTTTTGTCTGTAAACGTATATGCTACATGGCGCGCTGTGACCGAGCGTTCTTACCGCAGATAATGACTCACAGCGCCTACTTCGTCACCTCCTTCTCCTTACTATCACCTTCCGCTTGCGCATCTTCACTCTTGGGCTTTGCCTCCACGTACACCGGCTCCTCTGCATCATCTCCACCCTCAGCTGCGACCCCACTGCCGGATGTCGCCGCAGCGGCACTCTTTGCATCCGGCACCCACAAGCCCGAATCGATGCAGCGCTGCAGATGTACGCGGGCTTCTTCCGGAGGTAGTTTGGCCATCGCTTCCTGCAGCATGCCGATATCGCGCGTCTCGAAGCACTTCTGCAGCTCCTCGGGCAGCGATTCGAACACCTCGACCGGATCCAGCCCGCCCGGACCGAGCCGGGCCTTGCGCTCCTCCTCCTCCTGCTCCTCGATCAGCTTCTGCAGCTTCTCCTGGGCCCGCTTGCGGATGCGCTCCTTGAACGCTTCGATCTCGCTGAGGAACTGGTTCTTGTACTCGTTCTCCGCCTCCTGGATGCGCTGGAAGAAGGACGCGACGCAGGCCCGCGGGTCCACCTCGAGCTGCTTCGCAATGTCCAGGATGTACTGCATGCAGATGCACTGGTGGGCCACGTGCGCCATCAGCTCGTGCTTCTCCTGCATCTCCAGCTCGATGCACCAGATGACCAGATAGTTGGGCATGTCCTCGCACACGAGGTGGTGCTTGTCCTGCAGGTACTTCTTCGAATCGTCGTACTTCCGCAGCATGCCGAACTCCTTCATCTGCTTCTCGTACTTTTTGATAAAATCGCGCAGATTCATCTCCTTCTGCTCCTCGGTCAGCTCCTCCTCCCGGCGATTGATTGCACTCTTGTTGATGACCGTCTTGGCGAAGCCCGGCTTGCTGATCGTGTCCACGTTCCACGGTTGCGACTTTTCCTTCTTGCGCAGCTCTTCCTCCTCCTGCCGCACGCGCTCCTGCTCCTTCTCCAGCTCGTCGATGATTTTCTTCAGCTCGTCTAGATTGCCCTCCTGTCGCTGCAGCTTATCCTTCGCCTCCTTCAGCTTTTCCGCCGTCGTTTGCTTCTTCTTCTCTACCGTTTCCTTCTTTTTCTCCTGCTCCTGCATCCGCTCGACGCGGGCCTGATGCCGCCAGCGGAAGAGCGACGGTGTGTCAATGTTGGGATGCGTGTCGTCCTCATCATCCGAGATCTGTTTAGCAGAATGGATTGGCAGTTGTTAGATGTCTCCAAAGGACCACAGCCAAAAAAATAACACTCCCCAACAAGGTGGTTTGGTTGATAAATGCGTGCTGCATTTCGGTCTCCCGAACGTCAGTCACTTGAAGCCTACCTCAATATCTTTCCATTTGCTGTAATCAACCATCTTTATGCCGCTGTGTGCTCTTACCCTACGTCGAAACGGTAAAGCTTACTGGAAATTTACTATCGTGTCTGAGATGTATCGCGTATTTCCGGCACAATTCTTCCAATTTAACCGCTAGCCGCTTGCAATGAGCGCTTTTTCACTGCACCTCTTGTTTTTTAGTTGCTTCTCTGTTTGACAGATGTGTGTGTGTTTTTGCCTTCTAGATGTTTCCTGTCATTTGGCGACGACACACCCAGGTAACATGGTAACATGTATGGTTTGAGCTTAACAGTTTCTTATTAAGACCTTGACATCGAAACCGTATTGAGGGAATTTTAAATCACATTAAAATTTCTATCTGCAAACCCTAGCAATATACGATTCATTGTTAAATACACATACGATTCATCTTTTATTACTTCGTTTATGTTTGTACAGCATTGTGATGCAAAATATATGCAGTAAAGCGTAAAAAAGTAGTTAGAATCAATATCGCTGAAGCATATCACCGCAAGGCCAGACGATGTGAAATATACATCGAAGAAGATACTCTTTTTAAGTGATTTTCGAAAGCGGATGTTGTATCTCCCCCAACCCTTTAGCTTTACCTGTCAAATATTTCGCTTGTCACATAGTTTATTTCGCTGTACATTTCATCTCGTCTGGCCTTGCGGTCACGCTCACATGTATGTATTCAACTGTCATTGTGCATGGTGACATTCGATGAAAGGCCATTTTTTCCACGCGAAGAAGAAGAAGCTCGCACATGGCGTGAAAATATCCAAAAAGGAACAGATTGTTTATGTATGGAGTTCTCATCGAATATCATTGCATGTCATCGACTTCACGCTTTACGGTAGGACATTATTTGACTGTGTATCGAAGCGAATGAGTAAGGGTGAAAATTACATTTTTCTGTGAAGGAACTGGAAAAAAATATATGAATATTGAGAAAACAAAGTAAACAAAAATATTTATCACGAATTGCATAGCATTTTGCTCATTATATCGAAAATGTACAGTCAGAATTCAATCGTTGAACGCTTTTTAGTTGGCATACTTTTTAGTTCAACGCTCGATAGTTGGCTGACAGTTCAATTAAAATGCATGCGTTTTTATGGAAAACCGGGTTTTGAAAAAATAACAAAAATCTCATGGCCTGCCGAGAAAAACTTCAGAAAAATTTTGTATACAAAAACGTGCCAACTAAAAAGCACATATTCAATAGTTGGCAGGGAATCGAAGTTCAACCTCAACCAGTGAGTTCTGCCTGTATGCCCTTCACGCTGCAAAGCGCTACGAGTTGTGTTCGCTTCCATTGAATCCTACAACAGCTCGTTTGTCCCTCCTAACAAGCTTGTCCACTGGGTTGTATCCGCTGTCGCTTGGGTGTTGTTTGCTGCCTGGGTTTCATATGCTCTGGAATTTTCCAAAAAATAACCGTTTTTTACTGAAATGAAATTTAAACAGAAAACAATCATTTGTGCGGCAAATTGCACAAAAAAACATAGCTATCTTTAAACAGGCCAAATTGAGTGTGTGCGTGCGTGTGTGTGTGTATTTTTTTTCTTCTTACTTTATTGAGAAACATATTAAGATAGTAGCGTCAGATGGGTTTTTACTACTCTTAAAATTTAACTGCCGGTAAGTACTATTCTTAGCTTGCGTTTCATATCTTTATTTTTTGCCTAATTTTGCACCCTTTGTACAACGCCTCGGCTGTAACCGCTATACTGTAAACAATGCAATACAGTGACACTAGTTACCTATCGGAAAGAGGAAAAAAACACAAATTAATACAAACTAGGTGTGAGTGTTGGTGTGTGTGTGTAACTTCAGATTCTATTCGTAACAATACATTATTAATGGCGTCATTGGACAATTGGAGCTGCTTAAAGTGTAACAATTGCACGGCACTAATATACTAATGAAACACACTAGAGCGTCTTATCTGTAGGCTTAATATTTGTCATCTTATGTCCAGTTATCCCGCGCGGTGACTTTGGATTGAAGGAGTCGCCTGGTGTCGCTCAGGCTTATCAGATGCGAGCACAAGCGAGCGAACGCGCTGTGTATGTGATGGTGGTAGTAGCGCGTACGATAGGCAGATAAGTAAATTAGAATAGAGCATCCTCTATGGTTCTAAGCGCCTAGTATCCGAGCGTACTAGGTAGTGCATGCGGCAGGAATGCGGTACACTATTAAAAAGGATCGCGTTCGATCCTCGAATAAATATTTTCCCTTCGTCCTCATCAGGACATTTTTCGACTAAGGCCAGGAATTTCCTAATAAAAACCTAGTATGCACTACACAGAATTAGAAACATAATTTAGCGTTAGAGATAGGTGTCCAGGGCGCGGTAGTAGAGGATCGCGTTCGATCCTAATATATTTTTCGCCTCACCTAAGGAAGAATATTTTTCCTAGAAAAGGATGTTATCCATCGCTAGAAAAACACGCTGTAAAATCATCCCTTTCCTAACTGAAAATAAACAAAAGGAGCTAAGCAAGAGAAACGAAACGCAATATATTATTTCACTCCCGAAACGATATAATCTTCGAAAGCTTATTGATCCGCTATTGGACCCCTCCAGTGGTAATCCTCGGCGGACACCAGTAGGCAGAAAGGCGAAGTCGAATCCGATCTCTGCTCGCTCACTCTCTACTCCTTGAGCTTCTCCTCTTGAGAGTTTCTGCGGTAAAGGTTCCCCTTCCATCTGCATAGCCCCCCGAAAGCCTGGGGAAACTAGCTGGAAGGCAGTCGCTGTGAGGCGCGAACTTTTGCCAAAGGGATCTCGAAGGCGGAGTTCCTGGCGGTGTTAGTGAAGCGGGGCTTAGTTCGAATTGCTGCTCGTCTCCACGGCGGACCCAGGCACCAGCTACCTTCGCGGCTGGTCGGTGCGGCGGAGAGGTCGGGCAACATTGGTGGCTCCAGAGAGGAACTAGCATCCGTTAGTTCCCAAACGCTTAAGACGACTCTAGGCGTGCGGATACGTACCGCGAATCAAGGAGGTTCGTACGAGACCCGATAGCGTGATCGGACCGGTGGAGGAATGGGAGCTGGTGGATGATCGTATCCTGAACACAGACAGTGTTACAACGGACGGCGCTGCCAGACCATCGCATTTCATCGAGAATTCCGGCAGACGACATCAGCGGTACTCGGCAACCCCGCAACGAAGCAGGTGAAATGGCTACGAAGCAAGATACCAGCCAGACGGCCACGACGGTATCTAAAAGGGCGACCACGACGGCGCCCATAAAAACGACCACGAGGAAGGAATTTTTCGTGGACAACAAGAAAGGGGCATGTAGATTATGCCACGACCCGGACGAAGAAAAGGAACATATGGTCCAGTGTGACGACTGTGACCGGTGGTTCCACCTGGAGTGCGCGAAGCTTAGCGTACCCCCAACGCCGGATGAACCTTTTTTGTGTATCAAGTGCGTTCTACGTCCGAGCACTTCGAAAATGGAAGAACCGGCCATGGCTGGCAACAACGATCGGTCGCTTATACAGGAGCTCGTAAAAGCTCTAAAGAATGCAGCGATTGAGCCCAACCATGGTGAAAAGGCGCTTGAGGTGCTCATAAAGAGGGAGAGCATTCTCTCACTACCCAGTTTTGATGGGAAGCCTAAGGATTGGCCGCTGTTTAAAAAAACGCTGCTGGATACATCAAAACATGGAAATTTCTCGCAGCTAGAGAATTTGCACAGAATTCAGCGCTCCCTACGAGGGGAAGCGGAGAAAAGCGTGAAACCTTTGATGCTTGATCCGCAGAACGTTCCAGCAATCATCGATAGATTAGAAGAGTCCTTTGGCAGGCCAGAATTGGTGTATCGCGATCTGGTTAAAGACGTGCTGAAGGTGCGTATTGATAATACGTCCAAAATACCAGAACTTTCAGACGCCATAGACAATTTGGTAACCAACATAACGGCTCTGAATTGCACTCACTATTTGAACGATGCAAGACTCATCGATGACATTGTGGCAAAACTGCCGATGTCGTACCAGCTTCAGTGGTTCGACGTGGCAGAGTCGGAAAGAGATGCCACGATCAATGAAGTGAATGAATGGCTAAAAATCGCTGCTCGAAAGATTCGACGCGTAATAAAACCAGCGGGACGAGATCATGTTTGCATCCACGAAGGTGAGTTGGAACGCAAGCAACCTCAAGCAATCCCAAAACGAAATAACAAGTCAAAGCTGCGCTGTGTGGAATGCGCGAACGACCATTCGTTACCACAGTGTGAGACGTTCAAAGCGAAGACGATCAGCGAAAGATGGAAGACAATAGTAAGGGCTGGTCTGTGTCACGGCTGTTTACGCTTCACGAACCATAAGCTTACTGATTGCAGAATCTGGAAGGGCTGTGGTGTGAACGGGTGTACGGGACCGCACCACCCCTTAATGCATAACGAAAATAGAGCACAATCGGTAAATCAACACCACGAAGTTGTAAGGGAGCACCATCCTATCACATATAGTGAAAGCAACGCCCAAACATCATATCATCATCTGCAACATGACGAAGTTTCAAGGGCGAAACAAAAAATATATTATCAGATAGTGCCAGTTACCCTACGAAACGGGACTTTAGCCGTCAGTACATACGCATTCCTTGACCCAGGTTCCTCATTAACACTTTTAGAGGAAAATATAGCCAAAAAACTGGATCTAAAGGGAGATTGCGATCCCCTTAAACTGAAGTGGACTGGCAATATAGAAAATTGTGATTCGAAGAGTCGTAGAGTAAAGTTCAACGTAACTGGAAGCAACAACGTAGAACACTTCATAGATGATGCAAGAACGCTCATGAACTTGAACCTTCCTATGCAGACCATTAATGCAGAAAGACTTAAAAAAGAATATCCTCATCTTTCAAGCATTCCACTGAAGAGCTTTGCAGATGTGAGACCAACCTTGCTAATCGGCCTTAACCACAGCCAACTAATCCTTCCGCTTGATCGGAAAACAGGGTTAGACAACCAGCCCATCGGGATAAAGACTAAACTTGGCTGGTTAGTATTCGGAAAAGAAAACGTACTCAGTGACGATCCAGAAAGAGTAATGATCATGCAAGAAGAAGAAAGCATGAACACAATGTTAAAAAACTACTTCTCTACGGAAGATTTTGGGGTAAAGCTTGAAGCTAAACAAGTATGCAGCGAAGAACATGAAAGAGCTTGCAATATCATCAAACAAACGATGAAGTACGAGAACGGAAGGTACGAGATTGGGCTTTTATGGAGAACGAATGAAGTTCAATTCCCCGACAGCTATAGGAACGCTCTAGGCAGATTACAGAGCCTAGAAGGGCAACTGCAAAAACAACCCAAACTAAAGGAATGGGCGTTGCGCACATTCAAGGAGTATATCTCAAAGGGTTATTTGCGAAAGCTAACGGCAGCAGAACTATTGAAACCACCTACCCGAGTGTACTATTTGCCACACTTTATTGTGACAAACTCGAACAAACAAGAACCAAAACCTCGCATAGTCTTCGACGCAGCATCGAAAGTGCAGGGAATATCTCTTAATTCGCAACTGTTGGCAGGACCCGATGCAACGACATCACTCTTCGGAGTATTATTGAGATTTCGGGAAGGCAACACGGCAGTTGCTGGTGACATCAAAGAGATGTTTCACCAGGTGAAGGTGCGTTCGGAGGACCAATACGCACAAAGCATACTATGGCGAGAATGCAACGAGCAGAAAACACCAGAAATATTTGTTATGCAAGTAATGACGTTTGGCGCTACCTGTTCTCCAGCGTGTGCTCAGGCCGTAAAAAACGAAAACGCTTCTCGTCACAAGGCGTCCCACCCCTTGGCATACGACGCCATCGTGAGCCAGCACTACGTGGATGACTACATCGATAGTTTTACCTCTGACGCTATTGCCCAAGAAACAACCAATCAAGTGATCAATGTTCACGAACATGCCGGGTTTTATATCCGCAACTTCATAAGTAATTCGGATACGCTTCTACAGTCAATTCCAGCAGACAGAAGGCAGGTCGGTGAAACCATTGTTTCGTTTGAGGAAAAGAACGGACCCTATGAAAAGATTCTCGGGGTGTATTGGAACACCAAGTCAGACGTTTTCGGCTACAACCTCAACAAACTGCATGTACGAAACGATTTGCTGCGTTCACAACGAAACCCAACAAAGAGAGAAGCAGTAAGTTTGGTAATGAGCGTCTACGACCCAGCAGGCTTGATAAGCCATATCACCATTCAAGGACGAATACAGTTACGTGGAATACACATCGCAGTAAAAGATTGGGACCAGCAAATACCGTCAGACCTAGCTGACGCCTGGCGTAGTTGGTTGAAGCAGTTAAACAACATCGGTGACTTCGTCGTACCACGGTGCATCAGACCAGCAGCAGCCTTGTTTACGGAGATCCATACGTTCGTCGATGCATCTAAAGACGCCTTCGCCGCGTGCGTTTACGCAAGAAGCTATGATGGCAACATCTTCACAAATCATCTACTTGCGGCAAAGGCGCGAGTGGCACCCATTAAACAGCTGTCAATTCCTCGTCTTGAGCTACAGGCAGCGCTACTAGGAACTCGACTAGCGAAGACAGTGATAGCGGAACTTCGCATTGAGATTAACCGGTCCGTATTTTGGAGTGATTCCCAAACTGTCCTCGGGTGGATCAAAAATAGAAAACGGAAGTACCAACAATTTGTAACCCATCGTGTGAGTGAAATTCTAGAAACAACGACAATGGACCAGTGGCGTTGGGTGCCAAGTAAGGAAAATCCTGCAGACGCGGCAACCAAAATCACGAACAACGAGAATCTGTGGAAGTATGGACCCGAGTTCTTATTGAAACCAGAGTTTGATTGGCCTACGTCAAAGCGAGAGTATGAGACCCAAGAAGAGATGGTATTGACCATGTCAGAATCAGGCGAATTAATATCCGTAGAAAACTATTCTAGCTGGACAAGACTGGTTCGCCACACGATATTTCTTCGAAAATTTGTCCAGTACATAATCAACAAAAGGTCATTTGATCCGACGATCAAGATGTCGGATGCAGAAGCAGCACGATCATATCTTTATAAAATGGCGCAATCACATGGCTTTCCTGAAGAGATCAAGGCTTTAGGAAATGGTCAAAATGTGAAAAGGGAAAGTGCGCTAAACAAGTTAGTTCCTTTTATGGATGAAAGAGGTGTCATCCGTTCCAGAAGCAGATTGGAGAAAATCCAGGCCATGCCGTCATCAGCAAGAACTCCAATCATCTTGCCTCAGAAACATCGAATCACCAAACTTGTTGTTCGTGATTATCATGAGAGGACATTACATCAGGCGGACAATGTTGTGATCGGCGAATTACGACAAGAGTTCTGGATAATCAATGTGAGAGCAGTCCTAAACAACGTAAAACGATGCTGCCAGTGGTGCATCCTGCACTCTGCGAAACCAGTTTCTCCGATGATGGCCCCGCTTCCAGAATATCGCGCTACGCCATACAACCCACCATTCCTGCACACCGGCGTAGACTACTTTGGACCGTTAGAAGTAGCTGTAAAACGTTCGACGGAGAAGCGTTGGGGTGTACTATTCATGTGCATGTCAACGCGAGCTGTACACCTTGAGCTGGCAAAGAAGCTGGATACAGACAGCTTCCTAGTCTGTCTAAAGAACTTTCAGCACCGACGAGGAAAAGTCAGCCACCTTTACAGCGACAACGGGACGAATTTCGTCGGAGCAGAACGAGAACTACGTCAACTACTGATGGATATAGATGCCTGGATGGGCAAGGAAGCAGCGTTGCAGTTCAAAATTGAGTGGCATTTCAACCCGCCATCGGCTCCACACTTTGGCGGAATCTGGGAACGGCAGATCCAGACTATAAAGAAGGGACTTCGACAGATGATGGAAGAATACAGGCTGAGGAAACCCTCACCAGAAACGTTAATGGCTACGTTACTTCAGATTGAATTCATTTTGAATTCACGGCCATTAACACACATACCCACCACTAGAGACGAAGAGGAGATCTTAACCCCTTTTCATTTTTTGATAGGTAGGAGTGGTACTGCAATTCCACCTATGGCGCTGACTACCTCTAGCATCGAACGTCAGCAATACAAATTAGTCCAACACCACTCTAAAATCTTCTGGGACAAATGGAAAAAGGAGTATTTACCAACGCTTCTTAAGAGAGACAAATGGACGAGCAAAGTGGTACCCTTGACGGTGGATGACATCGTGGTACTATCAGACGACAACGCGCCTCCGGGAAAATGGCTAAAAGGGCGGATAGTTGAAGTGCATCGAGCTGCAGACGACCAAGTACGATCGGTAGCAGTGCAGACCGCCAGCGGTATAATCAAACGTCCAGCGGTAAAGGTAGCGTCGCTGGATGTCACTGCGAAGGAACACATATTAAACTTACATAGCAGGAAAAGAAAAGGGTTTAATAATGGAACAACTAGCGTTGCTAAATCAAACAGGTGTAATCAATAGAATTGAAAGCCATTCACCAAGGTACAGGTAATCCAACCAACGGGTTGTATTACGAGGGGAAGGATGTCGCTCAGGCTTATCAGATGCGAGCACAAGCGAGCGAACGCGCTGTGTATGTGATGGTGGTAGTAGCGCGTACGATAGGCAGATAAGTAAATTAGAATAGAGCATCCTCTATGGTTCTAAGCGCCTAGTATCCGAGCGTACTAGGTAGTGCATGCGGCAGGAATGCGGTACACTATTAAAAAGGATCGCGTTCGATCCTCGAATAAATATTTTCCCTTCGTCCTCATCAGGACATTTTTCGACTAAGGCCAGGAATTTCCTAATAAAAACCTAGTATGCACTACACAGAATTAGAAACATAATTTAGCGTTAGAGATAGGTGTCCAGGGCGCGGTAGTAGAGGATCGCGTTCGATCCTAATATATTTTTCGCCTCACCTAAGGAAGAATATTTTTCCTAGAAAAGGATGTTATCCATCGCTAGAAAAACACGCTGTAAAATCATCCCTTTCCTAACTGAAAATAAACAAAAGGAGCTAAGCAAGAGAAACGAAACGCAATATATTATTTCACTCCCGAAACGATATAATCTTCGAAAGCTTATTGATCCGCTATTGGACCCCTCCAGTGGTAATCCTCGGCGGACACCAGTAGGCAGAAAGGCGAAGTCGAATCCGATCTCTGCTCGCTCACTCTCTACTCCTTGAGCTTCTCCTCTTGAGAGTTTCTGCGGTAAAGGTTCCCCTTCCATCTGCATAGCCCCCCGAAAGCCTGGGGAAACTAGCTGGAAGGCAGTCGCTGTGAGGCGCGAACTTTTGCCAAAGGGATCTCGAAGGCGGAGTTCCTGGCGGTGTTAGTGAAGCGGGGCTTAGTTCGAATTGCTGCTCGTCTCCACGGCGGACCCAGGCACCAGCTACCTTCGCGGCTGGTCGGTGCGGCGGAGAGGTCGGGCAACACCTGGTCTCCCATAAGCTCAAACGGGGAGCGTGACCCAACACCAGAGTGGTGTTTGGAGTGGTTTGGTTTCGCCCCATCGTCCCTACATTCCTATCGATGCTACTTTCTTATCTTTATGCAACCACTCTACCGCTTCTGTTTGACTATTTGAAATCCTTTTGCATGGAGGCGTACGGTGTATTTTATAATTTACAAGTTTCTCCTTCTCCTTTTCTTTTTTTCCGCTGGTGTGCGCGTTGTGCGCTTCTACAATCTAAGCTAAGTGTTTTTGTCTTTATCTAGTGTAATATAACCATTTCTCGTTAGCAATCCGTCATGCATCATTTCTCTCGCTACGAATAAACATATCAATAAGTAAGCAGGGCATGCGGGATATCTATCATTTAGCACCCACCTCCCCAGTAACGTCCCGCTCCCCTTGCAAACACCTGCCAAAACCCCGTACTTAAATATACTCGTAAAACATGATCCAGTACGTAACGTTCAGCAGCGTGAAGAGAAAGGGGAAAAAGACGCGCGAAAACCGATCGATGTTGATCGCCCGCTTGAGCCGCATCTGGGCGGGCGTCAGCTTCGGTATGGCCGAGGCCGGTTTGCACGGCGGTGGCGGTATCGTCTGGATGTGCGGTACGGGCGACAGGAGCAGCGTGCTTTCCTGCCGCTGGAACGTGGTGATCGGTATGTCGTGCGGATGCTCGTGCGATTTGCTGTTGCGCTTGCCGTTTTTCGCGGTAAAGTCAAAAAACTTGTCCATCTTGGGCGGGTGCGGTTTCGGCGGCGACGGTGGATCCGAATCGCCCAGCACAATGTTCACCAGACAGTACTCCATCAGCGCCATAAACACGAACACGGTACAGACGGACATGAACGCGTCGACCGCCTTCAGGTAGGAGACGGGCGGCAGCGAGGCCTGCGATTTGGCGTGCTGCGTGCTGAGCGTTAGCAGGGACGTGACGCCGAGCGTAACCCGGGCCGGGGCCGCCTCCGGTTTGATCCAGAACGAAACCCACTGTAAAGCGGGGGATGAAGACAGAAAGATTGATAAATTCTATGCGTCGGAATGGTGCACCAAACAACAACAACAACACTCACCGACATGATGACGATCAGACAGGTCGGAATGTAGGTGTGGAACAGATAGTAGCCGAGGCGTCGCTTCAACACAAACACCACCTCCAGACAGGTGAAGTTCCCGGTCGAGTACACCTGGGTGCAGTCGGCCGTATAGTTCTTGACCAGCGCCAGCTGGGGCAGCTCGATGTGCGCATCCACCACCAGCGGCACCTCCAAATCCCACTGGAACACCAAATCGTCGGTCGTGTGGGAAACTGAAAGCAAACAAACAAAGCAAGCCATGCGGACCTCAAGCCAGTAAGTACTACAAACGAACGCACACAAACACATACACAGTCACAGTCAAACACAGGACAACAACTTACGGCTTTCCATCTGCAGCTTGCACTCCTGCGTGTCGTGCGGGTAGATCAGGAAGTTCATCGCGCAGGACAGCTTCAGCGTCAGCTTCACCATGTACAGGATCGTTTTGTCCTTGTACAGCCACATGTAGTGGTTCGGGATGGTCATCGTCTGGAAGGTGACGGATTTGGCATTCTTGAAGAACGAGTCCGGCCGCCACATGTTCTTCAGCCAGTCCACCTCGAGCAGCCGGTACTCGGACGTCATGTTTTCCGGCAGCCGCAACCGGTGGTCCTTCCACGTCTGGGCGAAAAAGATGTCCGCCGCGTACGTCATCGAGTTTTCATCGATCGAATCCAGCCCCATGACGGTCACGTGGAAGAACACGATCGTCGGCTGGCCGTCCTTCTTCGGCGGGCGCATCTTGTCGTACAGCTTCGGGTCCTCCGGCAGGATATCGTTGAACGTGAGGCTGGTTCTAGTCGTTTGAGGTTAGTGGAGAGGTAATGAAGAAAAGAACAAACAAACAAACAAATAATGTAATAATTGTTTTCTCCTCTCTTCATAGGCCAGTGGCACACAGAAAGCGGATTGATGGTGTGCGCTGACTTACTGATATTCGCCATTGATTTCCCGAACGCATTGTGCCACCATCAGTAGCAGTCCACTTATCGCATACTGCACCAGCATGTCACTTGTCTGTGGAAGAAGCGATACAGGAACGGAGACAGTGTGTGAGAAAGAGAGAAAAAGTACAAACAATGCAGCTGCACGAAATCAAACAAAAAAGCAGGGGGGGTTGGGTATTATCCGACATGTCCCAGGCACACGTTCTGCTCCACCGGCCTCCCTAAGAGTTTGCTGCCCCGGTTGCGGTGTATGTAACAAACAATGATCAAATCTTGTTTGCAGTGCAAGATAATGCCTTGTTCCCCTTTCCTTCTTCCCTTTCTTTTGTCTCTCTCTCTCTCTCTCTCTCTCTCTCTCTCTCTCTCTCTCTCTCTCTCTCTCTCTCTCTCTCTGTGTGCCGTAACACAATCATGCTCAGAGAGTAATCGGTTTTGCATATAGCGCCGCATCGGAAGATCAACATCGGGTTGCAAACCCGCGTGCACTCGGGGGTTTCACGGGACGGGACGGAAACAATTGCCGTTGCCTAGCCGCGGGGTTCGCCCCATGCAATGAGGATGCTTCGGGCTACGGGAAAACTCCGAGTCCCGTATGTACTGTAGAACCGTTTTACCTATCTCAATTCTTGCCTAGGGGAGGCCGTGCCCAGCAGCGCAGGCGAATGGGGAACGAGCGATTAACGTCATAACTAGTAGTGGGTCCCGTGTCCCGTGTCCCGTCCTGTCTGTGCGGTTCTCACACTGCTTCCGTTTACTACTACTACTACTACCACTTCTGCTACTACTCACTGCCCCGGCTGGTACGCTCGTTTGCTTCGAGACGACAAACCCGCTGAAGATGCCACTTGAGTGTGTGTGTGTGTGTGCGTCTTCTTCTCCATCCCCATGCCTATGACAACCGCCAAGTATTATCGGTTACAGCATGACCGGACCCTCCCGATTGTCATGAATAATACCAATATGAGGGAGGCAGGGCAAGGACTCCCCTCGGCCGCATGGCTGGACCGTTCGCTGGCACCATGCACTTCCCCTTGCGTGTGAAAAGAACAATAGACCGTGAGCAAACGAGCATAATGCCATGCGAGGGTACAAGCTGTTGACAAGCGCCATGGAACCTTCCGCCTCCCCCCCCCCCCCCGCTCTTCACCCCGCACTGTATGGTGTAACGGAAGCGGAACAAAACCGTACTTGTCAGCGATTTTTCGCACTGGTTCGCGTTCCCGGTTTAGCGCTCTTGCCTTCTTCCCCCCTGGGGTTCGCTCGTCCGACCATCGGCCATGGATTGAGTGGTACGATAATCACGGCGAATGCACAGAGCGGTGGGTATGTGTGGGAGCGGAGAAGGTTAGATGGCACAGGATGGCTCCTGTGACCGTGACTTCAGTGTGCTTGGGCGTTGGAGGAGAGCGCACCTAGCGCGCAACGTCGATCAAAACCACACGCTCAAGCCTCTCTCGATAAGTATCTTTAAATCGTCCTTCTTCTTCTACTTTTTTGTAGGCAGCGATGGTAATAGCGTTGCCGGAAGGGTAGGGAGGAATGGGAGGGAGAGTGGGGGCGGGGTTTCCTATTTTTATAATTACTTGACAATCAGCACCCACTGTTCCTACTACGGGACATGATGAAAAGGGCATTTTGGAGAGTGCAGCGTTTTTTTTCTTTCTCTTGTGCACTGCTTCCTCTTAACGGAGATACGAGAGAAGGAAAAAAAAGTATGCTGTCGAGGTGAGATGACAACAACTACAGCAAAAGCAGCAGCAGGATGGTTCAGTCGAAGGTGATGGGAGTTTTTGGCAGGAGGACCTAACATGTGCTAGGGTATGTAACAACATCATGATGCACTTTGGCAGGGAAAAGAAGTTCGCAGATAAATGGAAGTATTAAAAAGGGCCGGTCTGGTGGTACACAGTCGTCAACTCGTACGACGTAACAACATGCCCGTCATGGGTTGAAGTCCCGAATAGACCGTGCCCCCATACGTAGGACTGACTATCCTGCTATGATAACACAATAAGTCACTAAAAGTCAAGCTCACTTCTCCTAGTGGGTACACAAAGGCAGGCCTTGACCGACAACGGCCAAAGAAGAAGAAGAAGAAGAAGAAGAGAGTATTTAAATATTAATATGAATTATTTTCTAAACAGAGAGAAGTGTGCGTGATGAGCAACGGGGAACGACGGTCCATTGTAGGCTTGAACCCACATGACATGACGGGCATGTTATTGAGTCGTTCGAGCTGACAACTGTACCAAGGTAGCAAGTGATCTTAGTGTAGCTTTCTGCTTTGGCAAAATATTAAAAAAAAAATAAGTATTATTACTAGCAATATTTTGCTTCATTTGACCCAAACTAGCTTTTATTAGCTTGTATGGGTAGTAAACGTCATGTTCCTTCTGTGACCTGCAAAAAATATAAATATTACCTGATTCTTCTTTTTCTTCTTCTTTGGCAGAAAAACCGTTGGCGGTCAAGGCCTGCCTTTTAGTGATGGGAAAAATGAATCTCAGAAGGGATTCGAATCTTCGAATCCCAATTCTGGATGGTTTCTGTTTTACTCCTATTATTTAACTTTGCAGTACTTACATCATAATTAGTACAGGTCCCCGAGATACGTGGACCTTTATTCAATATCAAATCAAAATTATTTATTTATTAACTATAACTTCTCATTCAATGCTACATTACACGAACATTTGCTATATTTTGACTGAAACTGCGTCATTCGACTTCCAAAATTAGAGATACGTGGTTTCTCTCGTCCCCCATTAATAGCGTATCTCGGGAACAACCTGTAATTTCAATTGCAATTCCAATCGCAATCGCAATCGCAATCAGAATCCCAAACGCAACCAGAATCTCCATCGAATCGTAATCCCAATCAGAATCCCAATCGAATACCAAACGAATCCCACTTTCAATAGAATCGCAATCCCATTCACAATACCTATCCCAATCGAATCGCAAACGAATCCTAATCCCAATCGAATCGCAATCAAATCCCAATCGCAAAGGAATCTTTTAGGGATTCAAATCTTACAAATGGGATCCGATACGATCGAATCTTTCTAGGGATTGAATCTTCGAATCTTCTGAATCCTGAATCTCCCAACACTAACTGCCTTTTACCACTAATGGGCTTGATTTTCACTGACTTATTTTTATTATCATAGCAATATAATAAGTCCTACGTATGGGGGCACGGTGCATTCGGGGCTTAAACCCATGACAGTCATGTTTGTTAAGTCTTACGTATTGTATTGTATTGTATTGTGAATGTACCACGAGACCATATTACCTGATTAAAGTTGCATAAACCAAAGAATAAAGTAATAAAGTTTGGGAGAAATGAGCAAGCATGTTTAAGCCCAATATTTTTTTAATAATTGCACTGTAAAATATAAATCCAATGGAGCCAATGTTTATTTTGAATCTCTTATCTTATTCACCCGTAGCAGGATGTACCGTATGTTCTGTATGTGAGGGACACGGGTTTCGACTCACTTCCGGTCCAGTAGCAACGGACGTTTCTATCCCGTAAACCTGCCTGGCCAAAATGGGTTTAAGTACATTAGATCTTCTCGTAACGAGTTCTTCCCATAGATTCGTTTAAAGTCCCATAGCAAGTTTAAATGATTCACAACTACTCTCAAATTTCGCATAACAAGCAAAACAAAATTCGCGTTTTTATCCATATTTTTTGTATCACAAACGCTAATGATTTTAGAATGAATCGATAAAAATAGGCATTTGGGTCCAATCATGCTACGTATTGATAACCGCGAAAAATCAATAATTACTTGTAAAAGATCCATTCTCATGGAGATTCCCGGACTAATTTCGCTTCTAAAATTTATTTTTTTCTAATTCCATTTCTGGAGTCAATCATGATTCCGCTATCGGTACAAATTACGATTCCGGAACCGATTCTGATCGCGGAATCGATTCCGGAGCCGACTCGGGAACCGGCTCCGGAGTCAACTCCGGAATCGGCTCCGGAATCGGAATCGATTCCAGCATCGGAATCGGCTCCGGAATTGATCTCAAACATGGAATCGGAATCGGGTAGGTCCGATTCCGAGCTATCTACACTAATGTGTACCACTGTACCGGTAATGTGTCGTTTTAGCATTATTTGGGAGCCAATTATTTTACTAAAAGTAAAAAAGAAGCTTATCGCATAACCAGTTTTCCATATAATGGAGTGTGTCTCCTGAATGGAGTAAACTCATTATGCGACGGTATCCACTGTATTATAATTATATAGTCGTTCCCCGAGATCGTTTGTTTCCATTAACTTGCACTTAATTTTGAATGTATCAAAATAGTGATATTAATACAATTAGCGTAATTAAAGCATAACGGTCGTCTTTTTTTTTAACTAAATGTTTCCAAAAATTACCCAAGCACCCACCTGCTAATAATAACGTTGTGATGGGAGAAACAAACTGATATCCTTATTGCTATCCGTTGGCTGCTGGAAGTTTTGCAATGCACACACACACAAGCACACGTGGTTACAATTTGGTTTCACAATTTTTTTTTTTTTTAAATGAATCTCTAGCACACCAACAGCAACATCAACACTGCGAAAGGTTCATTATCTGTCCAGGGCAACGGTTTGGTCACACCGGATCAAAGCAGGCCCGGCACAATACCACCACCGACCGAACGCCCACCGATCACCGTTGATCATTAGAGGTTTTTTTGGGCCTGATCGATCGAGCTTGGTGGCGTAGGTTTAGCCGATAAGCCTGCTGTGGATCCTTAGCATGTAAATTTGAATTTTCCACACACACAATTTACACAATCACACACGCGCATGACGAGGATAGCAACGCGATCATCCTCGGCCGAAATGGAACGTTGAACTGAGCCATTTCCCGGTGGCCGCGCGGTCTTAAATAGATTTCAGCATCCCTGACGGTGACGGCGGGGCGGCAGGAGCAGCAGCACAATCGGGTTCTGGGGGTCCATTTTTATCCTACCGTACCGTACCGATGGACACCACCCCCCCCCCCAAGGATGCGCAAATTTTTCTTCTGTCGTCTCGCTCTCTCTCTCTCTATCTCTCTTGCTCTCTCTTCTCGCATTAGCCGTTGCTAGCGAGGCAGTCAGCCCGTTTTCTTCTGCGCCTCCTTTGTTCGTTCGAGTGTCCTTGATCTCTCATCATCAGCGCGCGCTTGGAGCTCATCATTGCCAGTGACTGCAGTGATTCCGGGCCATTGTATACCTTCCATGAGAGTGTATGTGTGTGTGTGTGTGTGTGTGTGTGCGTCCGCTTGTAGTGGTAATGTGTTTGTCCCGGTCGGTCTCATTAGTCCCTTTAAGTTTGTCATCCTTTTTCCCTTTTTGGCGATGCAGGAAAGGATGCAGGACACAGAGTAACAGAATTTGTTACCTCTCCTTTGCTCCAGTGTGTGTGTGTGTGTGTGTGTGTGTGTGTGTGTGTGTGTGTGTGTGTGTGTGTGTGTGTGTGTGTGTGTGTGTTTGGTCCGCGGTCGTTAGTGGCACCGAACAAAAGGATGGAACGATGGGGTGGATCTTGAAGGTGGTGGCGTGTAAGTAGCGAAAGAGATTTAGCCAGATTATTGCAGTGCTGAGGCAGTGTGGGATCAAGCTGCTGGGGAGGGGGACGGGGTTTGGGCAAGCTAACAAACAAATGGAAAACATGCAGACACACAAATAGAAATATCCTTACATATTGGGTATTGCTCGGGCCATGGGCACTTAAGCTTTGATGCGGATACACACTGGAAGCACCAAAAGAGCACTATTGCCGAAATAAACCACCTAATGATGAGGGGAGGGGAATCCCTTTTTGAAGCTCGGAAGCGGAAGGGTGGAAGATTGAGGAGCCGCAGAAAGAGAGAGAGAGAGAGCCAAGGTAAGTTGACCCTTGGTGTTGCCATTGTTGTACGGAAAAGTCTGCAGTGCTCTTCTCTTACCCCTCACCGAACCAGCATTGTCTCCCCCATGACCAAAGGCATGAGGTTAAGATGATCATCTGTACTTTTATTTTTTAGTATTTTAGCACCGCATTAAAGGATGTAAAGTGTATCACATTTGCCATACTTTGTATGCGCTTCCCATCTCTTTCGGTTGTGAAATTTACGTCTAAAAACCACTCGACACCCTTTCTGGTCTTTTGTGCTGTGGGTGGTGCTTATCCTCCTTCCTCAGGGGAGGTATATGTGTGTGTGTGTGTGTGTGTGTACAACACAAGACCCTCGATTCGTCCTGTTTGGTTGAGTTTTGGAGTGCGTCTCAGGAGGGCATCTCATTAATAGACAATCTTCAGCCGGGTACCAGCCCGATACGCCGTAAGATCAAACGATGCAAATCGAACTGCTGCCACGATAACACCGGAACCAAACAGCTTCCCAAACCTTGCACATTCGAGCACCTATGTGTAACATAAATAAGCCACGCAGGAAAGTATCCTTCTAACAGCGTGGTTTAAAAATAGCTTACACGCTGGATATACGCTCAACCTCATTAGTGTCACGTGGGGCGGCCCCGTGCCCCGTGCTTGACTTGCTCACCCCCTTGGCTGAGAGGGTTGTGGTGGATTTATGCTACCAGAAAAGGGGCTGGTTTAAGCAGGCAAATCAATCAATAATTGGCGGTCGAGCGGTGCAACGAACGTGCCATTTTTTGTTGCCTTTTGCCTTTGTTGTCTGTATAATTTAACGGCTGTGATCGGCTGTGTTTCAAATTCAATGGGCGGGAACAGTCCGCCGGTCGCGCGGTCATCAGTGCATATTTAATCGTCCTTCCTGATTCCATTTAAATACGACGGAGGATCCACATTAAACGTAGGCTCAAGCGAGAGCTGCTGCTGCTGCAAGTGCAAAAAAAAACAACAAAAATGGAGCCGCCAACGGTCGAGCTGGTGCGTTTCGAGTCGTTCATCCGTGTGCCGGAAATTTTCTTCGCCATGATCGGTGTGGCACGGTACGGTGAGCCGAAGCGAACACTTCGGGCGTACCTGAAGCATCTGCTCTTCTGGTCGTCCTGCATCAATACCGGCTTCTGTCTCGTGATTGAGCATATCTACTTCGTGAAGGCGGCCGGTAACTTTACCAACTTTCTGCAGCTGACCGCACTGGCACCGTGCATGGGCTTTACCGCGCTGTCGTTCGTGAAAATCATGACGATCAAGCTGAACGAGACGAAGCTGACCGATATGCTGCACCGGCTGGATGCGCTCTTCCCGAACACGGTCGCGCTGCAGCAGCGGTACGGTGTGTACCAGTACAACCGTGAATCGCAGGTCGTGATGAAATCGTTCTCGATCCTGTACATGATCCTGATCTGGATGTTTAACCTGCTGCCGCTGGTCTCGATGGTGGTGGGATACGTTAGCGACGGCACGTGGCACAAGCAGCTGCCGTACTTTATGTGGTACTGGTACGATTGGCACCGGCCCGGCTACTTCGAGGTGACGTTTCTGCACCAGAACTGGGGCGGGTTCGTGTCGGCCGTGTTCTACCTCTCGACCGATCTGATGTTCTGTGCGATCGTGCTGCTGCTCTGTCTGCAGTTTGACATCGTGGCGTACCGGTTGAGCCACGCGCTGCCCGATGACCACCAGGAGCTGGTCGGGTGTGTGCGCATCCATCAGGCGGTGATCGAGCTGTGCAATGAGCTGGAGCACATGTTCTCCCCCTCGCTGCTGGTCAACTTTCTCAGCAGCTCCGTCATCATCTGTTTGGTCGGGTTTCAGGCGACGGCTGGGATTACGCCGGCCGATCTGTTCAAGTTTGTGCTGTTTCTCGTCTCGTCGCTGGTACAGGTCTTTCTGCTGTGTTACTATGGTAACAAGCTCATCGTAGCGGTACGATCCATGCAGCAATGGTTGCAACAGCGATGGTTAAATGTGTTAGTTGTTTACCTTTTTTCTCTTAAAGAGCTCCCAAATTCCCTACAGCGCTTTTGAGGGGAACTGGATCGGGGCGTCCGTTTCTTACCAGCGATCGCTGCTGTTCGTGATGTTACGCTCCACCACCGTGCAGAAGCTGACTGCGCTGAAATTCTCCATCGTTTCCCTGGCAAGCTATTCGAAGGTAGGGAGAGCTATTTCCTGTTTGGGTATAGAGCGAAAAAGGTTACTGAATGATTTTGCTACTTTTTTATCCACTAACAGATACTAAGCACCTCGTTCTCGTACTTTACGCTACTGAAAGCTATCTACGAACCCAACGAGAAGAAAATGAAGTGAACCGTTACTTACATCGCATCTAGTAGTCATCGTTTCTGCTGCAAACGAATAGATTTCAAGCGAAAATACAAACCACCGGAACATAAAAACCGAAAATCATGTTAGCAAACCTGCCGAAAGGGAACATCTTCAACAGCACAAACGAAAACATTTCGGAGTTTCATCTCCTCCATCTCCTTAAACCTACGCACACACAAACACTAGAGAACACGAGTTTAGATTTAAAGAGTAAATCTTTAAATTTTATTATTTCCTTAACGCTGATCCAATATCCAGCCGTGGGATGTTATAAAGTAAATATTCCGCGCGCTCCTTCGATACGTGTAGCCCGAAACAATGGCCGGGGGTGGTGGTAGCACTTTGTTTACACGCGCACGTACGCACTCACACTCACACCTCCTTCCTCACCCGAATTCCAACCAACTTAGAACTTCATACGGTGCGGGAACATGTTGGTGCGCAGCGAGAACATCGACTTCAGGTAGCGCTGAATCAGCTTGCCCTCCGGGTGGGCCTTGATGGCGGCCATCACCGCGGTGTCGACCGTCTTCTGGTCCGCCTTGCGCTGCTCCGTCGGCACGTACTTGAACTCCTTGCGCGCGAAGATGTCCCGCTCGGTGCGCGAGTCCTTCTTCGGGTGCACGCGTCGGAAGTAGCGATCGTCGATGTGCTCCGGCACCTTCACGCCCCGCAGGTTTACGCGCGTCGTGGTAGCGATGACGTAGTTCTGCGCGATACGGCGCATCGGGCAGGAGTTGAGCTGGAACGGACCGGTCACCAGGAGCAGTCCGGTCTTGAGGGTCTTCAGCAGCACCACTCGCTTTCCCTTATGACGGCCGGCGAGCAGGATCAGCACCTTGCCGGGCTTCAGCGACTTGCGGATGTTGCGCTTGTGGTTGCGGAAGCACCTCTTGGCCGGGCGCTTGTGGGCGAAGCGCTTCGTCGGCAGGTTGGCCTTGTTCTTGCGCAGCAGCACCGTACGCTCGCCGCCGTTCTTCGCACCGCCAATCTTCTTCACGATGGTGACGGGCTTCTTCGGCTTCACCTTCGCCGGATCTACCGTCTTGGCGGAGAGGGGCAGACGCGTCTTGACCATCCGGGAGCGCACGGCACGGTACAGTCCGGCCGTTAGCAGGCTGGCCGGGTACTTGCTGACCTTCTGCACCTTTTTCGGTGCCTTTCGGACCTTTTTAACAGCCTTGGCCGGAGCGGCGGCCTTCGTTTCCTTTGGGGCCATCCTGAAACACGTGTAAATAAGTGAAACACACTCCTAGAAAAGAACCTTTTGAGGTTAGCGGTTTGACAAACGGCCACCGTCGGTGTCGGGGGCGCTGCTGTGCTCGCCCGTGCAACGCCAACACGTTTGCCTGACAGTCGACCAAAGCGGCCAAAAACGCATACTTGTCGGCAAAACGTTTGGAAATTCATTTTACACAATCGTTTTTGTGATTTTATAGAAAAATTCCTGCAATTGTGGATCGTACAATTTTTTGTCAATATTTTTCTTTCAAAATAAGTGACCATTACGTTCTTTTTTGATGAAAAATGATTTTCAAAACAATTGCCGTAGGTCATAAAATTTCATTCAAATAAGTTTTAAAGCAATTCAATTGCTTCATCTTTTTTATACACATTTTTTCTGAGTCCATTTTCATAAGATAAAAACATTTTTAGCAAAAAAAAAGACAAACATTCCAGCGAAAACGCATTCCCGCCTTTTTTGACAACTGCATGCGCAACCAGGATGCGTTCGGCGCCTCGATGCGTTCCGTATGTCGACCTTGGTCGACCTACGTCCGTCATCCGTCATCTCGCCTCCTTCTCCAGCTTTCTTTCCGTGCCCTTCCCATCCCCTCGCATCCACATGTCCAAAGCTCCGATCTGACATCTTTCTTTTCTGCTTCTACCACGTTTTACACAAGTTGTGGTTCGGACAAAATGTACAACACCGTGTCGAAAAAACGCCGGGTAATTACGTTTTCTTTCGTACAATTTACGTGCCAATCGATGGCCGAAGCCTTCGCGCAGTGAGAGGTGTAAAAATATGGCTAATCGGAACAATTTTACCCCGGCAAACGATGGACCAAAGTTTACCCCTCCCCGGGACGACTACCTGTCTCTGCTGACCAAAGCGAAGCCCGCCTGTGCGTGAAGTGTGGTGACGATGGGGGAATGCTTCCGGTTGTAAATACTCAGTGGAATGCAACCCGGCACCGGAAGAACACCCAGGCCTTATGATTGTGTGCATCGATCGACAAATTTGTTGCAATGTGATGTCCGGTTCGGTTGGGGAATTATTGTTGTGATTAGCCATAACCTCTCACGCTGCGGGCAGCCTATGATGGTTGCCCTACAACATTGCAGTATCCTTGGGAGGAGCCACCGTTGAACATCCTTGTGTAAACAATTCTCTATCCCCTGATGCTAACTCAACTCTCTTTGTTCCCCTTTACACACACACATCAATCTCTTCCACAGTTTGTGGCCAATGGCATGTTCCATGCCGAACTCAACGAGTTCCTGACTCGTGAGCTGGCCGAGGATGGATACTCCGGTGTGGAGGTCCGTGTTACGCCGACCCGCACAGAAATCATCATCATGGCCACCCGCACCCAGAACGTGCTGGGTGAGAAGGGACGCCGCATCCGTGAGCTGACCGCCGTCGTCCGCAAGCGGTAAGTGTACACAAACGCAATCTCGTTTACATTTCGACGGCAGGGAATTGTTTGTCCCTAATCGATGGTTGCGATTGCTATTATTTTACAGTTTCGGATTCGCACCCGGCAGCGTTGAGCTGTACGCCGAGAAGGTTGCCACCCGCGGTCTGTGCGCGATCGCTCAGGCGGAATCGCTGCGCTACAAGCTGATCGGTGGGCTGGCCGTGCGCCGCGCCTGCTACGGTGTGCTGCGCTTCATCATGGAGTCGGGCGCCAAGGGCTGCGAGGTGGTGGTGTCGGGCAAGCTGCGCGGTCAGCGTGCCAAGTCGATGAAGTTCGTCGACGGACTGATGATCCATTCCGGTGATCCGTGCAACGAGTACGTCGACACCGCCACCCGGCACGTGCTGCTGCGCCAGGGTGTGCTGGGCATCAAGGTCAAGATCATGTTGCCGTGGGATCCGAATGGCAAGATCGGCCCGAAGAAGCCCCTGCCCGACAACGTGTCCGTGGTTGAGCCGAAGGATGAGATCATGTACTCGTCGCCGCGCAGCGAACCCAAGTTCAAGGTGCCGGAACCGCTGGTGGAAGCGAAGGAGCACGTCGTCGAGGCGTGAGCGGGGTGTGACACTGTGTGAGTCGTGGGATGACGGTGGGATGTTGGCGCGGTGTACATTCATGGTGACGCTGTTGGGAATGCGTGATGTGCGTATTTGGAGAGGGCGGATTGAAGGATGAAAATACATAAGCTTTCTTCCAGACGGATCACCGCCGGAGCGAAACATTAGAAAAACGCAGCAAGGGAGTATCCGTTTGGAGAATACATAATCATACTGTTTTGTTTATTGTTCACTGTTGCATCCTAAACGCCGGTTTGCTCCCCCTTTGCTCTACTGCTGTTCCACACATTACGTATAAACATACACACAAACACACTCTACGGTAGATTGGTTAGCGCTATGTGTTCTGCGACTTGGACTCCTATCTCTTCCCTCGGATTTCCCCGTCCGTTACGGATGGTTCGCTGAGACTCCGCGTCGCTTCACCTCACTCCAGTCGACGGTGCGAAAGAACGCGCTCGCTATGATTTGCTTAAAGTCCAACCGCCGTTCCACGTCCGGCTGCAGCAGACCCTCCAGCAGCTCCCGTGCCTCCACCGACAGCTCCACGCCCTCGGGATACTGGACCTCGTGGTAGCAGAACACGCCGGACGGATGGCACGATACGAACTTGCGCTTGGTCAGCATCTCGAACATGATCACGCCGATCGACCAGAAGTCCGACCTGGGCTCGAGTGGCCGTTCCGGGGCCACGTACAGTGCCCTGATCGCCGACTGCTTCGGTGCAACGGGATGGGCACCGCCCGGCTGGCAGAAGTACGATTCACCCCGCCGATGGAAGTACGTCAGCATTAGCTGGCCTTCCGGGCCGAGCAAGAGATTATCCATTGTGAGATCACTGTGGGAGGAACGGAAGAAGATGCTGTTAAAACGATGCGATGTTCCCAGAATGGCTCCATGCAGCCTACTACTTACCCACAAACAATTCCATTAAAGTGTAAACTATCGACCGCAATCACTAGCTCGCTGATCCACCGACGAACGCTACCCTCGGGTAGAAGATCGGGCGTCAGCTCGTCCACGGGCTCGCT
Source organism: Anopheles merus (assembly GCF_017562075.2). NCBI lineage: Eukaryota > Metazoa > Arthropoda > Insecta > Diptera > Culicidae > Anopheles > Anopheles merus. The sequence continues at coordinate 34,664,502 of NC_054082.1, read as the reverse complement.
AATACTTGACATTCTGGCTAAACCTAATTGACTAGAATGAGATTTTCTACTTTCTTGCCCACCTTCGCTAGGGGCGGCTGCCGCTGCCGTTTCGAGGCTGCTGGCCGCAACAGCCGAGGTCTGGGCGGAGCAATTGGAATGTTCGTCCGATTCTTCCAACGTTTGTGTGACGGCTTTCAGTAGGCGCTGGCTGCAGGAGAGCAACTCCCGAACGTCCATGTCCTTCGAAAGTGCATCGAACGAGGGAATCACGAGCTCCGGCTCTTCATCCGGCCCGTTCTCTTCCTCCTCCTCGTCCGGCAGCACTTCCTCGGCTACCTCATCCGTGCCATCGTTCTGGTCAGCAGCGCTCGGTGAGTTACCATCGCTGGCCTCAACGCCGCCACCACCACCTCCGTTGCTGTATTCGTTTACCAGCTCCAAGAACCCGGAATCATAACCGGAACAATTGGGTTCAGCCCGCCGCTGCGCACCATCAGTTTCGCTCCCTTTGCCCAGCTTAATCTCCACTTCATTTCCACCGCCCTCCCCGTCCGATTTCTCCACCGTGCAATCGTTTTCCACCGGCGAAGGACAGTAGCTTTCCGGCTTCCGGTACGATCGGATGAAATCCCACAGCTTGCCGGCACAGACGAGCCGCAGCAGCAGAAAGATGCCCCCGTCCGTCGCTTGGAAGTAGGCAATGAGCGGCACCATGTAAGGCACGTCCGGCGGGAAGACGGCCGCACTCGGGAACGGTAGCCCACCGCCACCGGGGGCCACTGGCCGGCGGATGCTCTTCATGATGTAGAACTTCTTGTCCGTCACGTCCTGCACCTGCATGACCGTTCCGATCACCTTCACCACCTTGTAGCGGGACAGATAGTTCAGTGGCCGCTCGAGCAGCTGGATCGGCGAGCTCGGATCGTCGTACGTGAGCGGCCCCATCAACCGATCGTCCGCTGGGCACGAACCCAGCGACTGCTCCTCCAGAAATCGTTCGTAGATTTCCTCCGCCTTCGCGACGTACTTGCAGCTCTTCTCCTTGGCTATTTTGCGACGCGTCTCGTTCGTGTCGTCCTTGGCGCCGCTCAGCAACCGATCGATGCCTGCCTTGTACTGTTCGAACGCTTGCTCATAGTCACCGTTCGCTTCCGCCTCGACCGCCTTGCTGAACACCATCCCGGCGGCTACGAGATAGTCCTCCGTTGCCATGGTTTCCGCGCGGACCGCTTCCATCGAGCCCGTCTCGGATATCATTGAATCGATCAGTGAGCCTTCCCTGCTGAGCGCGGGAGCTCCAGACTGACCATCGATTGCGTCCGCTTCGTTCACCTCCTCGTCTCCGCTCGTACACGAACCGTCCGTACCAGTCGATCCATCCTGCCCATCCCGGTCGTCGCGGCTCGGATCGATCAGGCTCAGCTCGTCCTGCTGCCCGATCCCGAGCTGCTTCCTTATTGTCTCTATATTGCCGCCTCCATCGCCGCCCGTGCCGTTTTGCCGCTTGCCCGCGCCACGCTCTTCCGCCGGCTCGTCGTTGCCGACCTCCTTTTCCGGCACCGCTATACCGCGGGTGAAAAAGTTCAGGAAAGCATGCGAACGGTATAGCAGCGGTTCCTGGCCGGCAAACTCCAGCAGCTGCAGGATGTACCGTTTCCGCTCCTCGATGACTGCCGGGTCGAACCGCTTGAAGTAGGACTGGTCGGCCAGGGTCGGCACAGTGCCAGGCAGGTGACGCTCACGGTGCCGCCGGACGAGCTCCTTGTGCAGCTTTTTCACCTCGCTGAACCGCTTCCATAAGGTGACGCGCGTCAAACCCTCTGGATGGGACCGTGGAAATACCTGCACAGAACGGAAGAACCAACAAAAACGAGATACACCACAAATCAATCAAAGTTGCACAAGTTTTCTGTGCAGCAACCGATAGTATACACGGGAAAAAGAACTGTGCCACCTACAATGGACGTGATGCGATAGATGGTGAAGCCCTTGTACTTGCGCGTTTCACTGCCCACCGAAAAACTGTGCACCCATGTTTCCGTTTTCCTGCGGCCCCCCAGCAACATTTCCTCCCCTTTGCGCTGCACCGTCGACAGTAGGGGTTTACATTACTCGCGCGCAGCGGGAGGAAACACGCTGACGGAAATGTGGAATGTTTGCTGGTGGTGCTGGTCTGCCGTTTGTGCCAATGTGGTGCAAAATCACAGATGCACTGACCCCGACTGCAACGACGGGCTGCTGCGATAGTGCAAACGGTACCGAAAGGGGGTAGAAAAGAGAAAGCCTGTCAACTGTCACAACACAAACAACCCACTCTGCTACTCGCACGCACACACACAAGCAACCGTTTGACAGCGGGAAAACGCCTTACATCGGCCAGAACGATAACAAAAAATACGTTACACCTTCAATCGAATGGGAATTTAAAAACTTTTTAATAGAAACTTTGCCAAACACAACAACTAATTTACAATATCGATGGAGTCTGTAAACAATTCAGATCCTTTTTTAGGAAACACTGTAACGACAGTGAAAGCTGGGCTGTTTAACGGTACAGATATGCTGCCGATATTCAAAACCAGACTGATAAAACCACTGAAACACGTGATGAAAATGCCACATTTAGGTCCGATAACGCTTATAAGACAAAGCTCAAAGTTGCTCAGAAAACCATAACGTGCTCCATAGGTCGTACGAATCATGGAATATTCTAGCGGGAGGCTTCCCGCCATATCACCGGCAAGGGCGATCGTTAACCAACGCCCAACCTCATCTCTAATTGAATTAAGCTTTCTCCCTTTCTGCATTGAAGAATGTCTTTTATTTGTAGGACTTACAGTGTGTCGAAGCTTTCAATTTCACCTTCATCCGCAGCTCCCTAACGCCCATTATAAATGCTGCTCTACAAACTAATCTCCCCTTAACTAAATGCTGTACTGTTTTTACTTTGCACTTAAAACACAATTACCTTCCGATGACCGTTCCAGTGTAAATATAAATTAATTGTTCCTAGCGTACGATGAAAAAAACAAACAAACAAACAAACAAAGATTTACAACAATTGCATTAATGAGTTGTTATCAGCGAGTCCCAATCTAGGCAGCAAGCATGGGATCCAGCATTTTGTCAGTGTTGCTGCTGCTCTATCTCTTATATCTCCCCAAAAGCGTTGTTCGTTTACAAGTGGGCCAAGGTGAAGCATTACAATTTACACCCGGTAACGGCGTTCTGGAATGTGAGGTACTCGAAGGGAAGCAGCGCACAGTAGCGCTTTAGTCGTTCGTGGATCGACTCGATCATACCGTCCGTACCCAGATCGTAGCGATACACATTATCACTGTGAACAAAAACAAAATGATAATTAAAAGATATGAAATTAGAGCGTAGATTGCAAAGCAGAAGGGTTGCAAATGGTGTTACCTTTTCGATTTCCTCACTGCACCGAGCGAGACTAGTGAGTGCAGCGCGAGGCTAATGCTGTCGAGCGACAGACAGTATGGGTGTACGTTGCGCTCCTGCCGCAGCAGCTGCTGCTCGACGTGCTGCTGTACCGCCGCCAGGTACTCCTTTTCGGTGAACAGTGCCTTGCCCCGAAACTGGTCCACCAGCAGCGCCACCGATTGCAGATAGGTGCACAGGAACGGGCCGAGCGCGCTCAGATACACGCTGGCCAGATCGCCCTGCGGTGCAAAATCCAACGTGTCCTGCCCGGCCGGACTGGACCGCAACAGCCCTTGCCGGTACAGATGCTCCAGCGCGCCATCAAACTCGACCGTCTCGCGGCGCGCGTACAGCACAAACTCGAGCCCGTACAACGTCCGCAGCTCTCGCACCGCTCGCATCAGTTCACTGCGCAGCAGCAATGCGGTGCCACTCGAGGCCAGTGCTCGCCCGGCCAGCAGCACCATCGCCGGTACGGCCAACCAGTGCAGACAGGGGTTGCAGTACAGCTGGAGGGAGAAGATTGGCACCGCCAGCTTCATCACACCGTCCGTCAGGTTGTAGCCCTTCAGCTTTCGCTTGTCGACGCGGCTGAAATCGTGGTACGAGCGGGCAATCACCAGCACCCCGTCGCCCGTCAGCTGCAACACGTTCCGGTGCACATCGAGCGCACCGAGACAGAGCTGCTGCACGTCCATGCAGCCCTCCACCTCCGTAACGGCACCGAGATCCTCGAGCATGCGCCCGAGCTGCGTCACGCCCGTCACCAGCTCGGCAAGCGTTACCGTCTGCCCATGGTACTTCCGGTAGTTGTAGTGGATCGCAATCAGATGAAACGCCGTCAGCACCATGCGGTGCTGCTGCAGATGTACCACATCGTTGGCCAGATTCTGGATCGCATCGCGCTCCTCCCGGGCCAACGTTTGCGCAAAGGTTGGTGCAACGGTGTGGCGCGTTCGGTTTAACCCCTCGCCGAAGTAGTCCTTCGCCGAGAGTGGATCGCCAAACTCGAGATAGATGGTGCCGTAGTTCTCGCGCACAATGCTGAGCGCCTTCAGCAGCCCGCGGGTCGTTTCCTTCGGCTTGGGCACACCGAGCAGCTCGTACACGAACAGCTGCTCCTCGACGGGCCGATCGTACGATACGCTCACCGGCACCACGAGCAGATCGGGCACCTCGCCCATAAACAGTGGCTCCAGGGCCATCGAGAGAAGGCCAATCTTCGGCGACAGCGCCTTGTTGCTGCGGCTGCGCGTACCCTCGACGAAGAACTCGATCCCCCGGTCGTACGCCACTATTAGCTGGCGCATGTACTCGCGGAAGATGTACCAGTACTGGCGGTCGTTACCGTACGTGCGGCGCATGTAGAACGCGCCCGTATTGCGCAGCGCACTGCCCATGCCGGCCATCGAGTAGAAGTCCATCCCGGCCGCTATGCCCGGGATGGCAATGTTGTAGCAGAACAGGACGTACGACATCAGTATGAAGTCACCGTAGCTGCGGTGGCTCGGCAGGTACAGCACCGTCTGGCGGCCGTACCGCGACCGCAGCTGCTCCAGCTTTACCTCGTTCACGTACACACCGGTGTAGATGCGATCAAAAATGGCGTTCAGCATCGTGCCGAGCGTGCGGATGACGGGCAAATTTTCCGCCAGCCCAATCTCGTCCAGCAGCTCGGCGATGGTTCGGGCTAGTTCGGCACGCTTCGCTTTGTCGTTCGATGATTGCTGCAATTGGGAAAGCAATGGTTTAAATGCGATACGCGATTGATTCAATTTGCAAACCCCCTTCGCCCCGTTTGTACCTCATCGAGCAGTAGCTGAATGCGGCCACTGGCAAGTACGAGCTGCTTCAGCCTTTCCGGCGTCACCGGTTGATCCTTCCGGAAGGGTACCGTCACCCTGTACCGCTTCGTCATGTCGCGGCGCTCGCGGTACTGGGGCGCAAGCAGGTTTCGAAACTCGGCCAGCTTCCCCGGCGACAGCTTTATCGTCATCGATTCCACCACAACATCGTTCGAGCGGTGGTTGGGTGGCCTACTGCCACTACCGCTACCACTGCTGGGATTCGGTGCCATTGCTTTGCTCCCTGTATTGCGAGATAAAACAAAGTAGGCGTGATGTTAAACTTCGGATAAGCTAATTAAGCGGAAATTAACCCACGTGCTGTGCTAACCACTTAGCGCCACATTCGTGTGAAGCACATTGCAGTGATTGTGGGAACGGGTAGTACGGCCTGGCCGGTGCTTGCCCCACTAATCCTTGATAAGGATAATGGATTATCTGGCGCGTTATCAACGATGCCTCGACGAGCCCCGCACGGAGGTGTGGCAAACGGGTTGATGACGCGCCTTACCCAATTAGATAAGCGGCTGTTGACACATACGCACACAACAGCCGCGGCTGATATAGTGAGAAATCCTGTTCCGGCAATAACAATCAATCCCAACCAACCACACCGGAACGAGCTCGGTGCCCCGTTTTGTGTGTTTCACTCTTACCGTTTTGCTTGCACGCCTTGTCTTGAAAGTTGCAGTGTCTTTTGTTAATTTTGCCACACTATATTCTCTGCACGCCTTATCAACACGGAATCGTGACCTTATCCGACCTTTCCGTGCATTCCGTGCGCCCGTTGCTGTTGGATATCAACACTCTTCTCACTCCCGCTAAAATTGCACTTAATTTCATACACACTTTTTGCACCCAAAATCGACCACCGATTAGCACTGGGTTTTTTTTTTGCCTACGTTTACAGTAGGCCACTTTTGGCAGGGAACAGAAACTGCACGCTAGCGCTCATGTACGCACGCCGCCTTCGTCATTCATCACCTAGTTTGCGCAGCACATCGGACGATACGCTGTGTGTTCACGCAGTTCTCTCGCAACACGTCGACGATACCACCCCACCAAACACCCCGTCCGGCACACGCATTCCGGGCCCCGCAGTGGCGCAGTCACAGTTCTAGAAAGGTGGACACACACAGCACAGATTAGCAAATTGGCTTCTGCAACACCACACACGCGTGTGCTCGCGCCCGTCACCACCCCCGGGACAGAAAAGCGGCGCTCACTTCTGCTGCTGGTGTTGGGCAATCACGCTTTCTGGTACTGCTGACCAAGTTTTCCTCGCCGGAACCGGTCCGCCGTCCCACCATAGCCTTGGGCGAGTTGTCAAGCATTGGCTCCTTTCTTCGCTTGCCGTTCGCACCACGATGTTTCGCCTGCTCCCGCACAAGCGCAATGTACACAAAACAAAACCCGTTTCTCTCCCCTCCACCTTCTCTTCGGCGGCGCGCGCGTACAGTGCGTTTCTATATCCAAAATGACGGTTCGATGCACCACCGTTCGTGCGCGACCAGTGCTGCCAGTCGGGTGACGATTTTGGTGCGTTGAAATATTTCACGGAACATTTCACGGTGTCCTGGCGAGCTTTGAAAGCGTGATCAGCTGTTTTGCCGTTGATAACGTAAACGGTTACACCTTTCCCAGGAAGTTCTTCAGTTAAAGTATCGCTTCTGGCGTTTCTTTCGGACACACACTTACACAAGCCATAAAGCCGCTTCCGTTTTGCCAATGAGATTACACAGTTGTCTTTATTTTCGTACACTTGACTGGAATTTAATGTAGCCGTGTGTTTGTCCAGCACAGAGATGTTTTGGTTGATGTTGTTGGGGTTGTTGGGGAATCAAGTGTAACGAGTATATTCGATATATGTCTTTCTGCCGGGTGGTTGGATACGAGCTCTTCTTCACCTTGCTTCGAGATGTAATGGAGCGCAGTTGATTATTGTTTTGTCAGTTAGCTTTCCATGTTTTAATAGGTTGTACAATTTTACTAACGGATAAATTTTAGACCATGCTATTATTAACATTGTCTATCAATAAAAGATCATCGCACGATCCTTCCGTAACCCTTTCAACTCAGTTATCTCGTGTTTTGTTTTTCTTCTTATTTCAGTCAGTACCTCCTCGGTCCCGTCCCCCGGACGATTGAAAACCTCCTTCTAAATGATTTCTTCAGCTACTACACGTTTAGTTTACTCACTGCCCCGCATTCATTATTTGCCTTTTGTTTCATTTATGTTTCAAAATGATCATACAAGAATATATGTATATACGGCTGGCATAACATTGTGGGGCTATTAATAGCAAAATTTTCTTTTTTCTTTTTTCAAGATGTGTGTGTATATATATGCACTTATATATTGTGTTTTGTTACAGAATAATATAGGCTGGGTGTGTTTGTGTATAATTCATGCTTTGTGAGTACATATCAGAAGCTTGCTTATCGTGTAACAGTATCCTAAACATTCAGAACTGGTAAAGAGAGATTGATTGCATTAACTGTATCGCACTAAAGGTTCGCCAATCACGTGGTTCGAGCATACATATAAGCAAAATATAGCGCAGTATTTTTTTTCTTAATACATATAAGCGGAATATTCATTTCACATAGAACGTATTATAAGCGATCTCAACCTAACGTTAAAACTATGTATATAGGGCAATTTTTTAAATCACATATCGTATTGTTTGTAACAGAACGCGCATCGTAAACCTTTATCTTTGACTAGAAGTAGATAAATAATAACTAACTTAACCTAATACAACAAAGCGAACCGAAAAGAGCTAGTAAATAAACAGTTCAATTTATTCTTTTAAAATAAAACAAATGACTTAATGATCTTACATATGATTGCATTTTCCTAGGCCTATTGCCCGAACAACCACAAAATGAAGCCTATAATATGTGTTATACGTATTTGTCGGTAACAATTATGCTTTGGAATTTGTGATGGATGTTTTATTGTTTCAATGTTTTGTAGCAAAGCGGTTTGATAGTGTGAAGGCATTGAAATTCAAACATTTATTATTATTAGCTCATTCTTGCTGAGCTTACAACGATAATCCTGTACCATTATGTTGTGTGCTTCTTCTAACCACATTCTGCTACCGTAGATTTCATGTTTGAGACCAATTGGTTTTGGTTGTGCACCATGTCATCACCTCGACGTTACGTTTCAGTAAGATGGTTTCCCTAATATTACCCACATATTAGTACCAGCACGTACATTTTCAACTACGTGTGTTCCCCTTTAGCTGCACCTCTTGTTTTAGGGAAGGAGAGAAATCAATCACATTTTTGAGTATATTTTTGTAATGTTTCCACTGTCCCCACTGCAGTTGCAGTTGCAATAAGCATTAAAAGCTCTAGGCATTAAGCGACACGAAGCTGTATTCATAGGCAGGACTATGCTCACTCCGTCAAGAGCATGTTAATGGAGAGAAAAGGGTGGCTATAATATCAAGGAAAAGCATAGTATCGAATAGAATAGAATAGATATGGCCAAATGTCGAACTTCCTTTCTACACCGAAAGACACATTGATATTTTTTTTTTTTTTGTTATATGGCTGTCCGTGTTTCATTGTGGTTAGCTTGATTCGTGTTTAAGCCAATCGCACGCCAGCTTTAACGCCACTATCTTTGGTAACATTTTGTCCGACGATATTTAAATCGCATCATACAATTTACGGAATTACTTTCCAGTTCCAAATTTCTTCTCTCTCTGTGTGTACAATACTATTCAAGCATGTAATCGCAACATTCAAATGGAAACCATATGCTTCGTTGAACATATCGTTCACACTCTTTATACTTTAAACAAATCGATTGATAGAGGAAATTAGGTACCTTTCGTAAATGACGAAACTTACTTCTTCTTAACGTCTTCGTGGACATTTGCCTTTCAAGGTAATGTTAAATTTAAGATAATAAACCAACCACATTCAGGGCCCAGCTGCCGCTCCCTTCTTTTGCCATTATAGCTAGAGCAAGACAACTAAACGATCAATTCAAAATTGCCTAACAGTTTGAAGAATACAGCTAGTAATACTTTTTCCATTATTGCACTTTTGCGCGCTCAAATATCAACCACACTGCCTTTGGAGTGCCTTACTTACCAGGGAGTAGCAATGTGTATCGCTTTCAAACATTTCGTTACTCGCCTGACGTTACAGTGATGTGATGCGGATGTTGAGTGATGTTGACAACCCGTTGTCGATTTTACTGCGGATAGCCTAGGGCAGCTGATAGCAGCGGTTCCCAGGAACGATTGATTTCTAGGAACAGCTTGGAGCAATGATCGTACACTGCATCGTCGCTGCTAATGATCGAGGCCGGGAATGCTTCGCTCTAAGGACGAGACAGAAGGGCACGATTGAGTGGCTGCGCAAAGGAAGAAATGCGAAGTTAGTGTGTCACCCTACCTTCTTGGTGTGCCAGATCGATTCTAGCATGGACAGAAAACGTTCCTGCTCTGCGCTGGTCGAAAAGAACACTACCAAATCGTCCGAGTTTTCCCGCACTTCCTGGCACTCAAATTCCTGCAATAAAAAAAATACCCAAGCGATCAATGTTTAGTATCAAGAAAAACCAAATAAAGAACAAGCCTCTCTATCGATCTGTTTACAATCCCAAGCTGCCTTACCAGAATGCACCACCAGTTGGAAGAGATGGCCGGTATCTTTACGGCCGACATTTCATCGATGCTAGCGCACGTCAGCACCTCGACACCGGAATTCTTCCCATAGAAGCTGCTCATGTTGGTGTAGCTTTTCTCTTCCGTGCTGCCAGCAAAAAAGTCGGCCAACGAAGGCGGTCCACTAGTGGCCAGGGCACCGGATCGCGGAAGGCTTCTGGCCGGCGATGTATTCAGCAGCTGTTGCTGTTGCTGCTGCATTGCGCTGCCTCTGGTCGGTGTACTGGTGCTCGATGCATTCGAGCGGCGGTCAGCGCTGATCAACTGGCCAGCAACGTTCGTGCGCGTTGGTGTGCTGCAGTTGGACCGAATGGAACTTATCTGCAAGACAAGCGAAACGTTAATAAGGCAGAGTTGCGCTTTTCTCGTGTGTATCTAGGACGTACCTCGCTGA